>NC_137957.1:4482964-4487964 GCF_963924665.1 Micromys minutus
CCTAACCCTAACCCTAACCCTAACCCTAACCCTAACCCTAACCTAACCCTAACCCTAACCCTAACCCTAACCCTAACCCTAACCCTAACCCTAACCCTAACCCTAACCCTAACCCTAACCCTAACCCTAACCCTAACCCTAACCCTAACCCTAACCCTAACCCTAACCCTAACCCTAACCCTAACCCTAACCTAACCCTAACCCTAACCCTAACCCTAACCCTACCCTAACCCTAACCCTAACCCTAACCCTAACCCTAACCCTAACCCTAACCCTAACCCTAACCCTAACCCTAACCCTAACCCTAACCCTAACCCTAACCCTAACCCTAACCCTAACCCTAACCCTAACCCTAACCCTAACCCTAACCCTAACCCTAACCCTAACCCTAACCCCTAACCCTAACCCTAACCCTAACCCTAACCCTAACCCTAACCCTAACCCTAACCCTAACCCTAACCCTAACCCTAACCCTAACCCTAACCCTAACCCTAACCCTAACCCTAACCCTAACCCTAACCCTAACCCTAACCCTAACCTAACCCTAACCCTAACCCTAACCCTAACCCTAACCCTAACCCTAACCCTAACCCTAACCCTAACCCTAACCCTAACCCTAACCCTAACCCTAACCCTAACCCTAACCCTAACCCTAACCCTAACCCTAACCCTAACCCTAACCCTAACCCTAACCCTAACCCTAACCCTAACCCTAACCCTAACCCTAACCTAACCCTAACCCTAACCCTAACCCTAACCCTAACCCTAACCCTAACCCTAACCCTAACCCTAACCCTAACCCTAACCCTAACCCTAACCCTAACCCTAACCTAACCCTAACCCTAACCCTAACCCTAACCCTAACCCTAACCCTAACCCTAACCCTAACCCTAACCCTAACCCTAACCCTAACCCTAACCCTAACCCTAACCCTAACCCTAACCCTAACCCTAACCCTAACCCTAACCCTAACCCTAACCCTAACCCTAACCCTAACCCTAACCCTAACCCTAACCCTAACCCTAACCCTAACCCTAACCCTAACCCTAACCCTAACCCTAACCCTAACCCTAACCCTAACCCTAACCCTAACCCTAACCCTAACCCTAACCCTAACCCTAACCCTAACCCTAACCCTAACCCTAACCCTAACCCTAACCCTAACCCTAACCCTAACCCTAACCCTAACCCTAACCCTAACCCTAACCCTAACCCTAACCCTAACCCTAACCCTAACCCTAACCCTAACCCTAACCCTAACCCTAACCCTAACCCTAACCTAACCCTAACCCTAACCCTAACCCTAACCCTAACCCTAACCCTAACCCTAACCCTAACCCTAACCCTAACCCTAACCCTAACCTAACCCTAACCCTAACCCTAACCCTAACCCTAACCCTAACCCTAACCCTAACCCTAACCCTAACCCTAACCCTAACCCTAACCCTAACCCTAACCCTAACCCTAACCCTAACCCTAACCCTAACCCTAACCCTAACCCTAACCCTAACCCTAACCCTAACCCTAACCCTAACCCTAACCCTAACCCTAACCCTAACCCTAACCCTAACCTAACCCTAACCCTAACCCTAACCCTAACCCTAACCCTAACCCTAACCCTAACCCTAACCCTAACCCTAACCCTAACCCTAACCCTAACCCTAACCCTAACCCTAACCCTAACCCTAACCCTAACCCTAACCCTAACCCTAACCCTAACCCTAACCCTAACCCTAACCCTAACCCTAACCCTAACCCTAACCCTAACCTAACCCTAACCCTAACCCTAACCCTAACCCTAACCCTAACCCTAACCCTAACCCTAACCCTAACCCTAACCCTAACCCTAACCCTAACCCTAACCCTAACCCTAACCCTAACCCTAACCCTAACCCTAACCCTAACCCTAACCCTAACCCTAACCCTAACCCTAACCCTAACCCTAACCCTAACCCTAACCCTAACCCTAACCCTAACCCTAACCTACCCTAACCCTAACCCTAACCCTAACCCTAACCCTAACCCTAACCCTAACCCTAACCCTAACCCTAACCCTAACCCTAACCTAACCCTAACCCTAACCCTAACCCTAACCCTAACCCTAACCCTAACCCTAACCCTAACCCTAACCCTAACCCTAACCCTAACCCTAACCCTAACCCTAACCCTAACCCTAACCCTAACCCTAACCCTAACCCTAACCCTAACCCTAACCCTAACCCTAACCCTAACCCTAACCCTAACCCTAACCCTAACCCTAACCCTAACCCTAACCCTACCCTAACCCTAACCCTAACCCTAACCCTAACCCTAACCCTAACCCTAACCCTAACCCTAACCCTAACCTAACCCTAACCCTAACCCTAACCCTAACCCTAACCCTAACCCTAACCCTAACCCTAACCCTAACCCTAACCCTAACCCTAACCCTAACCCTAACCTAACCCTAACCCTAACCCTAACCCTAACCCTAACCCTAACCCTAACCCTAACCCTAACCCTAACCCTAACCCTAACCCTAACCCTAACCCTAACCCTAACCCTAACCCTAACCCTAACCCTAACCCTAACCCTAACCCTAACCCTAACCCTAACCCTAACCCTAACCCTAACCCTAACCCTAACCCTAACCCTAACCCTAACCCTAACCCTAACCTAACCCTAACCCTAACCCTAACCCTAACCCTAACCCTAACCCTAACCCTAACCCTAACCCTAACCCTAACCCTAACCCTAACCCTAACCCTAACCTAACCCTAACCCTAACCCTAACCCTAACCCTAACCCTAACCCTAACCCTAACCCTAACCCTAACCCTAACCCTAACCCTAACCCTAACCCTAACCTAACCCTAACCCTAACCCTAACCCTAACCCTAACCCTAACCCTAACCCTAACCCTAACCCTAACCCTAACCCTAACCCTAACCCTAACCCTAACCCTAACCCTAACCCTAACCCTAACCTAACCCTAACCCTAACCCTAACCCTAACCCTAACCCTAACCCTAACCCTAACCCTAACCCTAACCCTAACCCTAACCCTAACCCTAACCCTAACCCTAACCCTAACCCTAACCCTAACCCTAACCCTAACCCTAACCCTAACCTAACCCTAACCCTAACCCTAACCCTAACCCTAACCCTAACCCTAACCCTAACCCTAACCCTAACCCTAACCCTAACCCTAACCCTAACCCTAACCCTAACCCTAACCCTAACCCTAACCCTAACCCTAACCCTAACCCTAACCCTAACCCTAACCCTAACCCTAACCCTAACCCTAACCCTAACCCTAACCCTAACCCTAACCCTAACCCTAACCCTAACCCTAACCCTAACCCTAACCCTAACCCTAACCCTAACCCTAACCCTAACCCTAACCCTAACCCTAACCCTAACCCTAACCCTAACCCTAACCCTAACCCTAACCCTACCCTAACCCTAACCCTAACCTAACCCTAACCCTAACCCTAACCCTAACCCTAACCCTAACCCTAACCCTAACCCTAACCTAACCCCTAACCCTAACCCTAACCCTAACCCTAACCCTAACCCTAACCCTAACCCTAACCCTAACCCTAACCCTAACCCTAACCCTAACCCTAACCCTAACCCTAACCCTAACCCTAACCCTAACCCTAACCCTAACCCTAACCCTAACCCTAACCCTAACCCTAACCCTAACCCTAACCCTAACCCTAACCCTAACCCTAACCCTAACCCTAACCCTAACCCTAACCCTAACCCTAACCCTAACCCTAACCCTAACCCTAACCCTAACCCTAACCCTAACCCTAACCCTAACCCTAACCCTAACCCTAACCCTAACCCTAACCTAACCTAACCCTAACCCTAACCCTAACCTAACCCTAACCCTAACCCTAACCCTACCCTAACCCTAACCCTAACCCTAACCCTAACCCTAACCCTAACCTAACCCTAACCCTAACCCTAACCCTAACCCTAACCCTAACCCTAACCCTAACCCTAACCCTAACCCTAACCCTAACCCTAACCTAACCCTAACCCTAACCCTAACCCTAACCTAACCCTAACCCTAACCCTAACCTAACCCTAACCCTAACCCTAACCCTAACCCTAACCCTAACCTAACCCTAACCCTAACCCTAACCCTAACCCTAACCCTAACCCTAACCCTAACCCTAACCTAACCTAACCCTAACCCTAACCCTAACCCTAACCTAACCCTAACCCTAACCCTAACCCTAACCCTAACCCTAACCCTAACCCTAACCCTAACCCTAACCCTAACCCTAACCCTAACCCTAACCCTAACCCTAACCCTAACCTAACCCTAACCCTAACCCTAACCCTAACCCTAACCCTAACCCTAACCCTAACCCTAACCCTAACCCTAACCCTAACCCTAACCCTAACCCTAACCCTAACCCTAACCCTAACCCTAACCCTAACCCTAACCCTAACCCTAACCCTAACCCTAACCCTAACCCTAACCTAACCCTAACCCTAACCCTAACCCTAACCCTAACCCTAACCCTAACCCTAACCCTAACCCTAACCCTAACCCTAACCCTAACCCTAACCCTAACCCTAACCCTAACCCTAACCCTAACCCTAACCCTAACCCTAACCCTAACCCTAACCCTAACCCTAACCCTAACCCTAACCCTAACCCTAACCCTAACCTAACCCTAACCCTAACCCTAACCCTAACCCTAACCCTAACCCTAACCCTAACCCTAACCCTAACCCTAACCCTAACCCTAACCCTAACCCTAACCCTAACCTAACCCTAACCCTAACCCTAACCCTAACCCTAACCCTAACCCTAACCCTAACCCTAACCCTAACCCTAACCCTAAACCCTAACCCTAACCCTAACCCTAACCCTAACCCTAACCCTAACCCTAACCCTAACCCTAACCCTAACCCTAACCCTAACCCTAACCCTAACCCTAACCCTAACCCTAACCCTAACCCTAACCCTAACCCTAACCCTAACCCTAACCCTAACCCT
>NC_137957.1:5195464-5211222 GCF_963924665.1 Micromys minutus
TGTATTTTTCAGAGCAAAAGGACCAGATACCAATGATCCAGCCTCAAAGACTGACTCAGTAGTTCTTTTCTTAAAATTCTGCATCTAGAACAACGTCAAAGTGCTAGCTCAATGATCCAGGCTTTCAAACTGTTACATAACTGAAAATGATTTAAGTAACAATCATTTGAATAGCTTCATCTTTTTAAATCTCAATTAAGTTTTTATTCCTTTCTCCTATTGATCTGACTTTATCTATATGCTAGACCCACCTTAGTTTATATACTGCCTCAAAATATGCAAATGCTTTAGAGTCATGACCCACATCATCTCCACCTATTCTAGTACAGACTAAACAGGATCTTATTTACCAGAATAATCTCTAAAATTAAAGGGTTAATTCAAAAATTTTGATCTTGCACATACTTTCAGTAGCAGCTCTAAAAACAAAAAAAATAGGTACAGAATATCCTTCAAGATATAAAGTATGCATAAAATATACATATATTGATCATGCTCCAGATATCTCAACAAACTAAAACTAGAAATGAAAACTTGGAATGCCACAAAGAAATGAAAACTGTGTGAGGTAATAAATATATGATTTGATTATTTGACACTATGTGCACATATATAATAAATCTGTGCTGAAAAACATATGCAATACGATTAACCAATTAAAAGCAAAGCAAGGATATATTTTGTAAATTCTGTTACAATATGGACATTGTTTTTCAATGTGGACATTACTGATATGATAGGTTCAAGCCTCCCCCTTTTTTTGCTAAATGTTAGATCCTGTCATGTTTTGATTTGACTACCTCTCCTGTCTTGTTTTCACCTTCATTATCATATTAAGGGAACTGTGTCTGTGTGTCTTTTTATGTTCTGGTGCTATTTTTACTAAGTGGTCCATAGTCCAAATAGATCATACTCACTGTACAACTCTGTGGGCCACTTTTCTCCTATGTAATACATGGAGAATCTAGGGAAGAAACGCTGTGTGATCTGTACTAAGTCTCTGGTAGGGTGAGGATCAGTGGAGTGTGTGATGTGTGGTTGTGAGGAGCATGTGCACCCATGTATGGAAGTCAGAGGAAAACTCCTGGGGAAAGTTCTCACCATGGCTTCTGGGAATAAAACTCAAGTGCAATGATTTTTGGAAAGGGGTATCTAATAAACAATAAAATATACCCAGAGTTATGTTTAGAAAGTAATTGGAGGGAGTTAGTTATTGCAGAGTGCAACCTTCATAGAAAAGTAGTGTAAGATGGAATGGAGTTTCAGAACAACAACAAAAAAAAACATTCTGTATATGAAATAACTTCTGACATAGGAAAACAATGACAAAAAAAAACCAGATGAACTAGAGTTTTATTTTAATATATAGCTGCAGTTTATAAGAAATTTTAAACTTTGTTTTGTAAAAAGCCCATAGTCTTCCGTAATATATCCCAGAAGACTTCTTTCACCTGCTGGTTTCTTAGTGTATAAATGAAGGGATTCAGGAGAGGTGCAATTGAAGTATACAGCAACGCTACACCTTTAGACACAGTCACTCTTTCTTTTGCAGAAGGCTTTATGTACATGAAGATGCAACTTCCATATGTTATGGAGACAACAATCATGTGGGAAGTGCAGGTGGAGAAGGCTTTGGTTCTTTGCTGTGCAGAAGGGAAATTCATAATAGTCTTAATGATGAAAGAGTAAGAGAGACTCACTAATACCAGGGTGACTACAAGTGTCACCACCGCTAAGACAAAGGACATCATTTCTAGGACATAAGTGTTTGTGCAGGAGATCTGTAAAATAGGAGAAGTTTCACACATAAAATGATCAATTATCCTGGAATCACAGAAATCCAGCTTCAGACCCATTGCCAATGGGGGAAAGATGATCAAGAACCCAGTCACCCAGGAGCTGAGGACAAGTTGGTGGCACACTCTGCTGTTCATGATGATGGGGTAGTGAAGTGGTCTGCAGATGGCAACATATCGGTCATAGGACATGGCAGCTAGGAGATAAAATTCTGTGACTCCCAGCAAAAGGTAGAAAAACAGCTGAGATGCACAATTATTATAGGAAATAGTTTTGTCTCCAGTCACAATAGTTGTCAAGAATCTGGGAATACATGCTGTTGTGAACATAATTTCCAAAAAGGAGAAATTACGGAGAAAGAAATACATTGGAGTTTTGAGGCGAGGGTCCAGCAGGGTTAGAAGCACAATGATTAAGTTCCCAACCAGGCTCATCGTGTAATTGAGAAAGAGAAACAGAAAAACCACAATTTGCAATTGTGGGTCATCTGTCAATCCCAAAAGAATGAAGTCAAGCTCCATTGACTGATTTTTCATCCTCATGCATGAGCCTTAGCAAACATACATAGGCAACTAAAAACAAAATATTTTATGTGCATTATAATTTATATACCTACACTAAAGCAGAAAGGAGTATGTCAAAAAAAAAATCCAATTTTCAAGTGTTTGCATGCCTTAAATTGCCGGTGATATATAATTATGTGGCATAGGTTAATTATAAACTTGTCCTAGTCTGTTTTTTTTTCTCAACATTCTTCATATAATCCCCATACTCCATCCTCAAAAAACAGATGTATTTTCTTTAATTTGAATAAATGCTAATTAACACATTCACTTCCAAATGGCCTCTATTGTCATGCAGGCTACATAGCTTCTGATCTCCTGCCCCAACTTTGGTCTCTGAAGTAGCCTGGATTACAGATTTGTGCCACTGGCTCTTGCTTATTTGTGGACTTTTAAAATACTTCTTTTTGAAATAACAGTTTAATTGCAGTATTTCTTCTCCCCCTTTCTTTTCTCTAAATTTACCATGTACCCTGAACCTTTGCTCTCTTCCAAATTCATAGGCTCTTTTGTTCATAAAAACATGTATATACATGCAGTCCTAAACACATAAGTACAACCTGCTCAGTCTGTATAGTGTTACTTATGTATGGTTTCAGGGCTAACAGTTTTGTGGGGAATAACGAGTTGGTGCTTTTTTCCCTTTAAATGAGTTTACTAGTGAACTTTCTTTTCTATTTTTATTCCTTTTTTATTTATCTTATCAATATTGTTTTTCTTTCGTTACACTAATTTTAAAAACTAATATTGGGGGGAAAATGCTACAAATATAATAGAATTTTACCAAAATCAGTATTAGTGAATAATTTTAAGATTGACTTCTTGAATAATTCAGGTTTTAGTTACTAAGTACTTACAAGTTTTCTTCAAGGGAACATATTTACCATTTTCCTATTATTCATAATGCTTATATTTGAAAAGATGGCTAGACATTAGTCATTTCTGATTAATGTATGCTTAGCAGACTTAGAATTATGTTACCACCAAATCATAAGAAATGCTTATTACAGCATTTTCATACTACTTTATAAAGTAGTCAAGAAAAAGCAATTATAGATAAAATAGTATAAAACTAGAATACATTAATTAATTTGTTAAACATAATCTCAAAATACCTACCACTTAGAATACATTATGAAACATAAAAATTCAGTACTCTAAAACACAATTGCCTTAATTGGACTTACTGTGCATTTGCCTTAGTTTTACATTATTAAATTAATTTAAAATTAGCATAGACATTTTATATTATAAAATTTCACATTATAAAATTAATGTGAAATCAGCATGGACTCCCTTTTTTGCATACATTAACCATTCTGCTTTGTTAAAGATAATTTCAATTGTTTGTGTTATCAATTTTTGTTCATTAGAAATACTCATTTCTAATGGTTTTGTCAGAAAAGGCATAATACATAAAATACTTCCATAAAAATGTTTATATTCCTTCAAACTCACATTTACTATGGAATATTGAAATTATGATGATAATTTTAACATGTGCCATCTGATAGGCTGAATTTTGTAAAATTTAGCTCTTAACGTTGAGATTACTATCACTCCAATGCTCCAATTAGATGCCTTTCTTAAAAATGAAGCAACAATCAAGATGAATAAGAATAATATGAAATCATTGCTGAAATATACACAACTCTTAGATCAAAGAGATGCCTCCTAGCCAGCTGTGCACTTATAAATATTCTAGTTCCACTGCTTCCCACTTTCAGTGAACTCAGGGGATCTACTGAATTTACAGCAAACTCTTCTCTAGGGATACCAGCTACAAAGTACTCATTAATGTAATAAAAGATACCAAGGTCTATCAGAACTTTAGAAAAGCATTCTGGAGGAGTGTCATAAATGACTTAGAAAAGTCAAGAAAATGCTTTTCATAAGAATCAACAGGTCACTGCGTTTGCTATGCTTTTCCAAAATTAGCCCCTGTTGTGTTTTATTTTTATAAACCATTTATATATATATACTATTTTTTAATTCTGTTGGGGTTTTTGTTTTGTTTTATACTTTGGTGTAATCTTACTTACTTTTTTTGTTTTGGTTCTGTATCTTTGGTATCATATCTTTCAAATAATCACTGAAAACTATGTCATTAGGACTCTATTGTTAATAGTACTGGCTTTCTTCCACAGGACCTGGATTTGAATCCTAACGCCCATATGACATCACAACAGCAAGCACCTCCAGTCCCTGAAAATACAACACCTTCTTCTGGTCTCCACAAGCACAGCAAATATGTGGTATATAACATGCAGACAAAACACCCATACACAGAAAATGAGAGAGTGTTTTTAAAATAAAAAAAAGCAATGTAATGTTGACCTCCAAGTTTTCTTCCAAGATATTAAAATTATCAAGTATTATCTTAGTAAAGTTGGTTTTAGTTTGAGGTATAAATCAAGTATTTATTAACTTATTTCTTGGTGGATAACCATGTTTCCAACTCTAAGGTTAACAGAAGTAATAATTTATGGGTAAAACCATAAGTATTCAGAAAAATTTAACAGATGTATTAGATTCATTAAAGAACCAATAGCAGTTACTTTCTCCCTAGTGTCTATGACTTCATCTGCCATGAGATTTTGTCTGAGATCTCAATACCGATTTTAAAAAATGCTTTTCCTTCTTCATTGAGTGATTACTAAACCCAATAACTCTGGTTGTACCCATAATAATCCATATGACTATTACTATAGCTATTGTACCTTGATTGACACTTCTACAATATAGCATACAGGGTCTATATCTGAGTAGAAATGTGGGCTATCATTTTTACAACAACTTTCATAATTCCTTCCATCATTATGAAAGATGTCCAACAGGTAGGGAATGTTTCTGGGCCAGTCCAGCTTGATTTCTCCATTAATTTCTCCAATTAAAATTTATTTCTAACATGAAATTAACAGGAATGACACTAGTCTTTGACATGTCAGGGACACTCAAGGGACCCTGCTACCAACATCTCACAGAGGACAAACTACTTCTACCATTGGGATGCTCATTTTGCTAGGATGTGGCTTCCTGAAGTCCTTCTCCACCCTTATAGGACACCATTTATCATTCCTTAAATGATGCTTTAACATTTACAGACATAGGCTTCCACAGAATCTCCTAAAACACCAGACTGTGTATCTATCATTTGTGCCTTACACAGCTGTTCTAGTGTGTTGCATTGAATAATAAAAAAGGCTAGCATCCCACTCTTCTCCTGGCACCAGCAGGCCACATGACACCAGTGACGTGTTCTTATATGCAGAGTGCAGAGAATATCTAAATTAAATCCACCATCTAACTGGGTGCCTCTATTTCATTACACCTAAGTGCTCTCTCTCTCTCTCTCTCTCTCTCTCTCTCTCTCTCTCTCTCTCTCTCTCTCTCTCTCTCTGTGTGTGTGTGTGTGTGTGTGTGTGTGTGTGTGTGTGTGTCTGTCCAAAAAGCTGCAAGTCCCTTTTGTCCTTGTACTGGCTGGTTTTGTGTCAACTTGACACAAGCTGGAATTATCACAGAGAAAAGAGCCTCAGTTAAGAAAATGCCTCCATGAGATCCAGCTGTAAGGTATTTTTCTCAACTAGTGATCAAGGGGGGAGGGCCCAGCCCATTGTGGCTGGTGCCATCCCTGGGCTGGCATACCTGGGTTCTGTAAGAAAGATAGCTGAGAAGCCAGGGGGAAGCAAGCCAGTAAGTGACATCCATCAATGGCCTCTGCATCAGCTCCTGCCTCCTGACCTACTTGAGTTCCAGTCCTAACTTCCTCTGGTGATGAGCAGCAATATGAAAGTGTAAGCTGAATAAACCCTTTCCTCCCCAACTTGCTTCTTGGTCATGATATTTTGTGCAGGAATAAAAACCCTAAGATGTTGGAAGCCGTTTGTGCCTCACCAATAGATGGTGCTGGCTTCCTGCTGATGTTTCAGCAAACAGAGCTGTTGTGCACATGTACCACACATCACAGCCTGCTCTGGAGGGCCTACCAATCAGGTAGCAACACGAGTCTCCTGGGCATTTATAAGCAGTGCATTTTTCTTCCTCGGGGTCCCCTGTTCAAGAGTACTGTACAATAAAGTTTGTTTGCAGAAGAATCCTATTGTTGCACATCGTTCTTACTGGTGAGATGTAGGGTGCGCGACACTAAGACAGTCCTCTTCTCTTTCTCCCTTTTAACCTGGAAGTCCTACCTACTCCTCACCCAGTAATTGGTCCCTTGAAATCTATTTGTTAGGGGAAGGCTCTTGCCACATTAGTGTGCATCATTTATGCCTTATACAGCTGTCCTAGTGTGCACTACCCAGGCCTTCCACTGCTGTCCTAGTGTTTGTCATCTGTGCCTTACATATCACAGATGTTCTAGTTTCATTAGGTGGTAAAAAGAATCTTAAGCAAAAAAAAAAAAAAAAAAAAAAAAAAAAAAGACCCAAAACAACCAAACAAAAACAAGAGGGGAAGGGTTTGTCTCTCAGTTGTCTCTCAATTACAGATCACAGCCTATAACTTCATAAAAGTCAAGGCAGCAGGAAAAGGAAGCAGCCAGTCACGTTTTATCTATAATTAAGAGCAGAAAGCAAAAAATTAATGAATGCCTGCTAGTGTTAATTTCATACTCTTCAGTCATGAAATGGTGCCACCAATATTTAGGGTAAATATTTCCACATTGGATAACATAATCATCCAAAGTTCTGTGCACTTGATTCTAGGTTATGTTAAGTTAACAAATAAACTATCACATTCATTATGCTCTCAAAAATTCTGAAGTTGTTCCTAATCCTTGAACTTTTTATTAGCCAATTTCCAACCTTTGCTATTTTATGTGTAATTGTATGCCTCTCAAATGCATTTATAGATCTATAAAACACTCACACAGTATTATATCATTTAGACAATCAAGGTAAGAAGGCAGGTTTCTGGGCCAACAATCCATGACAAATAGTAGGGCTATGAAGGTAGATAGGATAGGCACTCTGAATGCCCACAATCATCTGCTTCAAGCCAGTATCAGTTGATTTGGGGATCAGAAGCTGAAGAAAGAGCCACACCACATGGTGTTGGCAGGCAGAGGACATCCAGAGGCCCACCAACTGTGGCAGCCACTTCAGTGTACAAATGGGACAGTGTACAAAATAGGGGACAGATGGGAGAGAAAGAAGCAGAACAGTTTGAGCATTATGAACGTAAGTGGAACTGGAGAGGAGTAACCTGTGGTGAGAAGCCAGTCCTGCCACCTGAGGCCATAGTGAGGTCCTAGCCTGTGCTGCTGTTGACTGCAATGCTGGGTCAGTGGTCATGCAGCAACAGGGGTATTTGTTCATGGCTCATAGACCATGTGGACATCCCTGGTCGAGACAGCTCTTTGGGAGCATGCAGATGTCTCATTGGCTTTACATACTTTGAACAGCTGATCCTTTCTCTCACCAACTGTAGCACTCAGAATACCCTTTGTATCTCACCTACACAGCATAATAAAGCCATTATAGGGAGGTAGAGATGGCTGGCTAAAGGGCACATATGGAGGTTAGGTGGTGCCCTTCCATCATCACCCATCACCACATGCAAAAGTCAGGAGAGCTGGCCCCAGGGCCATGAAAACACAAGTGCCAGCTCTCTCATACTGATGCACATAGGGTTGTTCACCCACAACCTCTACATTGAGTGCCAACTGCACTATACACTCCAGATGAGGTGTGAAGGGCCGGCTTCCCCAAGTGCTGTGGCAGGTGAGGAGCAGGGTCATCGCTCCCATTCTGAGAACCCAGGGGCCAGCTCTTCTTCCTGTTGTAGGTAACAACTGGCAAGAAGGGCAGGAAGGTATCTCTTCCTCATCCACACCACTGCCCAGATGAGTGGTAGGACCATACTCATATCCTCACAGGTTGGCTCATATGTAACTCTTGAAATGTGCTCCTAGGGGCTCTCCTGAGTACTGCAGCTGGCCTGAGTCAAGGACAGATTTCCTTCAATGCCCAGATGAGGGTTGGGGCTAGTTCTGCATAGCCCTCAGACATCAACATGTCCTTGGGTGGCAGCCCAGACCAGGGGCATCTGCCTGGCCCTTGCTGGTACAAAATCCCCACTGCTTCAGGGCCAGAGACCCATATTTGTCAGCACAGGCCAGGACCCCACCATGGTCCTAGGTAGCATAACTGGTTACTCACGTCAGGTGGCTCCTCACTACCCTCAAGTCTCCAGTTCTGACCATCTTCATAGTGCCACACCCTTCTGCTTTTCTTCCATTTCTCCATCACCTACTTGCTCCTCTTAGTGGCCCATGGGGTCTTTGAGTGTTTGGAGTGATCTCTGGAGTAGTCACAGGAATGCTGGGCACTACTCATACTACTCATGCATTATGGTGCCTGTGGGGGGCCATTTTGGGCATGATCTGAATCCCACTACCCCCAAATTTCATAGTGGCCAACTGGTGGTCCATCTCAAGCTAGTTTCCTATCCAGGCTCCATGGTGCTAACCAAATAGTCATCTTAGGTTTGCTCCTCACCTGGCCTTCCCAAGTGACCCCATACAAGGGTCCTCCATCTCAGGCTTACTGTCACCAAGGCTCTCAGTCTCAAGTCTGGTTCTTCTAGCCTACATCTTGCTGCTGGTCCTGGGAAACGCCCGGGCCTGTCTGGCACCAAACTAGTATTCATCTCAGGCTAGCTTCCTGACCAAGCCCCCTGGTGCTAACATAGTAGTTGTCTCAGGCTTGCTTTTTTTTTTTTTTTTTTTTTTTTTTTTTTTTTTTTTTTTTTTTGTAGAGAATGTTAGGCTATTAATCATTCAGATGTTCATAGATCCGAATACTGGGTATAGGAATAGTCTTTCTCCTCTCTGCCACATACATGTGACACAGCAGTCACACCTGTAACACTTACAGAAGCAGGCAGAAAATGTCAAATTTTTAAAACTGTAATGTGTTAAAATCTTACTCCCTGTCCTATGCATTGTCTATAATATTATATATTATATACATAATCCTAGACATCTGCACATCTATAAAAATTAAAATAGAATAGGCCTGAAAGTATTCAATTTTTACTTATTTTTTTATTCGAAGTTAATTTAGCCAATATAATAATTTCCAGATCAATTTATTTTCTATAAATTTTAATATTTATAAATAGAGATGCTATGAACATTGTGGTGCATGTGTTTATAATAGCCAGAAGCTGGAAAGAACCAAGATGTCCTTCAGTAGATGAATGGATACAAACTTGTGGTATCTTTACACAATGGAGTACTACTCAGCTATGAGAAACAATGACTTTATGAAATTCTTAAGAAAATGGATGCATCTAGTGAATACCATCTTGAGTGAGATAACCCAGTCACAGAAGAACAGACATAATATGCAGTCACCGATAATTGAATACTAACCCCAGAAAGCTCCGAACACCCCAGAAACAACTCACAGACTATATGAAGTTCAAGAAAAGAAAAAAAAAAGGAAAGAAACAACCATTAGGCTTAATCTTTACACACCAAGAAAACTTTGACTAATTCCAGGTCACATCCTGTTTTACATGTACTTTATACACATTGTAACTAGTAAAATCTTAGTGCAAACTATTAAACCTTTAAAAAAAAAAGCAAGCACTGACAAAAATGTATTCGTATACTTTTATACAAAAATGCTTAAAATCTGTACATTTTTTCTTTGTTTTTAAAATCGTTCAATAAAAATTTTATTATTGGTAGAGGCTGAGCAACTGATGGGTGGGAGACCTGGGCTGCCAGGGAGCAGAGAGATCTCTGTGGAGCGCACACGGAAAGTGCACCCCCTGCCTTGCCCTGCCCCGCCCTGTCTGATCCAGTGACCAGGAACAAAAATTTGGAACTTCTGTTTCCACCCAGTGGCGACTTCAGATGCAGAGCGGAGCCTGGCCCATCGGCCACCAGGAACGGCAGCTCGTAAAGGCTGAACAACTGGTGAGTGAGAGACCTAGGCTGCTGGGGAGCAGAGGGATCTCTGCGGAGTGCACACGAAAAGTGCACCCCCTGCCTTGACCTGCCCTGTCCTGCCTGATCCAGTGACTGGAAACAGAACTTAGTAACTGATGTTTCCACCCGGAGGCGACTTCAAGAGGCAGAGCGGAGCCTGGCCCATCTGCCACCCAGAACGGCGGCTTATAGAGGCTGAGCAACTGGTGGGTGAAAGACCTGGGCTGGCAGGGAGCACAGAGATCTCTGAGGAGTGCACACAAAAAGTGCTCCCCCTGCCTTGCCCTGCCCCGCCCTGCTGATCCAGCAACCAGGAACAAAACTTGGGAACTTCTGTTCCCACCCAGCGACTCTGAGGCATAGAACAGAGCTCAACCCATCTGCCACCTGGACCAGTGGAGATCCAGGGACACAGACCAGATACAAGGGAAAGGCAAGAACATATCACTGAAACAAAATGACAAGAGGAAAGCAAAAGAGTATATCCCAAGAAAACCAAGACAACCTGGCAACACCAGAACCCAGCTCTCCCATAACAGCAAACATCGGAATTCCAAACACTCCAGAAAAGGAAGACACAGACCTGAAATCATACCTCAAGATGCTGAGAGAGATACTTAAACAAGAACTGGAGGAAAAGCAAAAAGATTCAGAAACTTTTAAAGAGGAAACAAGAAAAACACTCAAAAAACTCAAAGAACTAGAGGAAAACAGAATAAAAGAGATGAAGGAATGGAAGAGGGAATTTAAAACGGAAATTGACACAATAAAGAAAACACATAAAGAGATAACCCTAGAGGTAGAACACCTAAAAAAGAAATCAGGAGTCTCAGAAGCAAGCATTTCCAATAGATTACAAGAGATTGAAGAGAGAATCTCCGGGGCAGAAGACAACATTGTAAAAATAGACAAAACAGCCAGAGAAGATGCAAAAACCAAAAAGCTCCTAACACAACATGTCCAGGAAATCCAAGACACAATGAGAAGACTGAACCTAAGGATAATAGGAATAGAAGAGGGAGAAGAGTATCAACTAAGAGGCACAGTAAATATCTTCAACAAAATCATAGAAGAAAACTTCCCTACCTTCAAGAATGAGATAACCACGAGCAGAAAAGAAGCCTTCAGACCTACAAATAGGTTGGACCAGAAAAAAAAATACCTCCCAACACATAATAGTAAAAACATCAAGTGCCCAAAGCAAAGAAAGAATACTAAAAGCAGTAAGGGAAAAAGGTCAGGTAATATATAAAGGCAGGCCAATCAGACTCACACCCGATTTCTCAACAGAGACTATGAAAGCTAAAAGAGCCTGGACAGACATCATGCACACCCTAAGAGAACACAAGTGCCAGCCCAAGCTGCTATATCCAGCAAAACTATCAATCACCATAGAAGGAGAGATGAAGATATTTCAAGACAAATCAAAATTTACACAAAATCTGACGACAAACCCAGCACTACAACGAATTATAGGTGGAAAACCCAATACAATGAGGGAAAATACAGCCTAGTAAAAACAAGAAAACTCCTAAACAAGAAAACTAAAAGAAGAAAAAGACACAGACACAAATGAACCCACAAAAGCAATAGTGGCAGGAAACAGAAACA
The DNA here is from genome assembly GCF_963924665.1 of Micromys minutus. Taxonomy (NCBI): domain Eukaryota; kingdom Metazoa; phylum Chordata; class Mammalia; order Rodentia; family Muridae; genus Micromys; species Micromys minutus. The sequence goes on from NC_137957.1 coordinate 5,207,378, forward strand.
ACTATTCCTTGATATCTATTAACATACATGAACTCAACTCCCCAATAAAGAGACATAGGCTATCAGACTGATACATAAACAAAATCCAGCCTTTTGCTGCATACAGGAAACTCATCTCAGAGACAAAGACAGACACTATCTCAGAGTAAAAGGGTGGGAAAAAAACTTCCAAGCAAACAGCTCCAAGAAGCAAGCTGGAGTGGCTATTCTAATATCGAATAAAGTAAATTTCCAACCAAAAGTTATCAAAAAAGATAAGGAAGGACACTTTTTACTCATTATCGGAGAAATTTGTCAGTAGAAACTCTCAATTCTTAACATATATGCTCCAAATAAAAAGCACCCACATTCATAAAAGAAACCCTACTAAAGCTCTAAAAATACATTTCACCCCACACAGTAATAGTGGGAGACTTTAATGCCCCACTTTCACCAATGGACAGATCATGGAAACAGAAACTGAACAAGGACACTGCAAAACTAGCAGAGACTTTGAACCAACTAGAATTAATAGATATATACAGAACATATCATCCTAAAGTAAAAGAATACACCTTCTTCTCACCAATCCCATGGCACCTTCTCAAAAATTCACCACATAATTGGACACAGAGCGAGCCTCAATCGATATAAGAAGAATGAAATACTCCCATGCATCCTCTCAGATCACCATGGTCTACGGCTGGTCTTTAACAACAACAAAGACAACAAAAAGCCCACATACACATGGAAACTAAACAACGCTCTGTTAAACGATAGTAGGGTCAAACAAGAAATAAAAAAAGGAAATAATGATTTTCTAGAATTCAACGAAAATGAAAACACAACATACCCAAACCTATAGGATGTAATGAAAACAGTACTGAGTGGAAAACTCATAGCCCTAAGTGCTTCCAAAAAGAAACTGGAGAGAGCTTACATCAGCAAACTGACAGCACAGCTAAAAGCCCTAGAATAAAAGGAAGCAGATATACCCAAGAAGAGTAGACAGCAAGAAATAATCAAAATTAGGGCAGAAATAGACCAAATAGAATCAAAAAGAACCATTGAAAAAAAATCAACAAAACAAAGAGTTGGTTCTTTGAGAAAATCAACAAGATTGATAAACCCCTAGCAAGACTAACTAGAGGGCAAAGAGAGAGTATACAAATTAACAACATCAGAAAGGAAAGTGGGGACATAACAACTGAAACTGAGGAAATTCAAGAAATCATTAGATCCTACTACAAAAACTTATACTCCACAAAATTGGAAAATCTGGAAAAAAAATGGATGAATTCCTAGACAGATACAAGATCCCAAAGTTAAACCAGGATCAAGTAAACCATCCAAATAACCCTATAACACCTAAAGAAATTGAAGAAGTCATCAAAAGCGTCCCAACCAAAAAAAGCCCAGGTCCAGACGGGTTCAGTGCAGAATTTTATCAGACATTTATTGAAAAAGCATTTGACAAAATCCAACACCCCATCATGTTCAAATTCTTTGAAAGAACAGTGATCCAAGGCCCATAACTAAACATAGTAAAAGCAATATACAACAAACCAATAGCCAACATCAAACTTAATGGTGGGAAACATGAAGCAATTCCACTAAAATCAGGGACTCAACAAGACTGCCCACTCTCTCCCTACCTATTCAACATAGTACTGGAAGTCCTGGCTGGAGCAATTAGACAGCAAAAGGAGATCAAGGGGATACAAATTGGAAAGGAAAGGATAAAAACATCACTCTTTGCCGATGACATGACAGTGTACTTGAGTGATCCCAAAAATTCCACCAGAGAACTACTCCTACAGCTGATAAACAAGTTCAGCAAAGTGGCTGGATATAAAACTAACTCAAACAAATCAGTATTCTTTCTATACTCAAAGGACAAACATGTGGAGAAAGAAATTAGGGAAAAGGTACCCTTCACAATTGTCACAAAAACTATGAAATACCTTGGTGTGACTCTAACTAAGCAAGTGAAGGACCTGTATGACAAGAATTTCAAACCTCTAAAGAAAGAAATTGAGGAGGATCTCAGAAAATGGAAAGATCTCCCATGCTCATGGATCGGAAAAATCAACATCTTAAAAATGGCAATCCTACCAAAAGCAATCTACAGATTCAATGCAATCCCCATCAAAATTCCAACCCAGTTCTTCAAGGAATTGGAAAGATCAATGTGAAATTTCATATGGAATAACAAAAGACCTAGAATAGTGAAATCCATCCTCAACAACAAAAAAACATCTGCGGGAATCACTATCCCTGACCTCAAGCTATATTACAAGGCAATTGTGTTGAAAACTGCATGGTACTGGTACAGAAATAGGCATGTGGATCAATGGAATAGAATAGAAGATCCAGAAATGAGCCCTCATGTATATGGTCACCTGATTTTTGACAAAGGATCCTTAAACATTCAATGGAAAAAAGACAGCCTATTCAACAAATGGTGCTGGTCCAACTGGCACTCAGCATGCAAAAGAATAAAAATAGACCCTTTCTTATCTCCTTGTACAAAGCTCAAGTATAAGTGGATCATAGATCTCCACATTAAACCAGATACACTGAAACTATTAGATGAGAAATTAGGGAAAACCTTAGAACACATAGGCACAGGAGAAAATTTCCTGAACAAAACACCAATGGCTCAAGCTCTAAGGTCAAAGATTAACAAATGGGACTTAATGAGATTGCAAAGTTTCTGTAAGACTAAGGACATTGTCAAGAAAACAAAACGGCAACCAACAGAATGGGAAAAGATCTTTACCAACACCACATCAGATAGAGGCCTAATATCCAAGGTATACAAAGAACTCAAAAAGCTAGACACCAGAGAATCAAATAACCCTATTAAAAAATGGGGTACAGAGCTAAACAAAACGTTCTCAGTTGAGGAACACCGAATGGCCGAGAAACATCTGAGGAAGTGCTCGACATCCTTAGCCATCAGGGAAATGGAAATCAAAACAACCCTGAGATTCCACCTCACACCAGTCAGATTGGCCAAGATGTAAAACTCAGATGACAGCAGATGCTGGCAAGGCTGCAGAGAAAGAGGAACACTTCTCCACTGTTGGTGGGGTTGCAAACTAATACAACCACTCTGGAAATCAGTCTGGTGATACCTCAGAAAATTGGGCATAGTACTACCTGAAGACCCAGCTATTCCACTTCTGGGCATAGACCCCAGAGACACTTTAGTACACAACAAAGATATATGCACCACAATGTTCATAGCAGTTCTATTTATAATAGCCAGAAGCTGGAAAGAACCCAGATGTCCTTCAGAAGATGAATGGATACAAAAATTGTGGTACATTTACACAGTGGAATACTACTCATCCACCAGAAACAATGACTTGACCAAATTCTTAAGAAAATGCCTGCATCTAGAGAATATCATCCTGAGTGAGATAACCCAGTCACAAAAGAACAGACATAATATGCAGTTACTGATAGTGTTATGCTAACCCCAGAGGCTCAGACTGCGCCAGAAACAACTCACAGCCTGTATGAAATCCAAGAAATAGAAAAAACAAAAAAAAAAATATTTGCAAAAACAAGAAGACTTTGACTATTTCCATGTTGCATTTTGTTTTGCATGTACTTTATGCTAATTGTAAATATTAGGTTTTCAATGCATACTGTCAAGCCCTTGAAAAAATCAAGTACTGACTAAAAAATATATTCACATAGTTTTATTTAAGAATTATTTTAATATCTGAAAAAACAGTACTGACAAAAATGTATAATTTTAAGCAAAAAATGCTTAAAATCTGTACATTTAACTTTGTTTGTAAAATAAAGTCTTTTTTTAAAAAATAGTGCAAATGGATAAGAAAACACAGGTT
>NC_137957.1:5811422-6035825 GCF_963924665.1 Micromys minutus
TGACTGTCTGTTGAGCCAACACCATTTGTTGAAGAGGCTGTCCTTTTTCCATTGAATGTTTTCAGTTCCTTTGTCAAAGATCAAGTGACATTATGTGTAAGAGTTTATTTCTAGATATTCTATTCTGTTCCATTGATCTACCTGCCTATTTCTGCACCAATAACATGTGGTTTTTAACACAATTGCCTTGTAATTTAGCTTGAGGTCAGGGATGGTGATTCTTGTAGATGTTTTCTTGTTGTTGAGAATAGATTTCGCTAATTTAGGTTTTTTGTTATTCCAGATGAATTTGCAAATTGCTCTTTCCAACTCTATGAAGAATTGAGTTGAAATTTTGATGGGGATTGCATTGAATCTGTAGATTGTTTTTGGTAAGATGGCCATTTTTACAATGTTGATCCTTTCAATCCATGAGCATGGGAGATATAGGCAAATGAATGGATCTAGAGAATATCATCCTGAGTGAGATAACCCAGTAACAAAAGAACAGACATAATATGCAGTCACTGATAATTGCATACTAGCCCCAAAAAGCTCTGAATACCCAAGAAACAACTTACAGACCATATTGAAGCTCAAAAAGTAAAAGAAAAAAAAGGGCCAAAAAATGGAAGCCTCAGTTCTTAGGGGAAAAAAGTACGTGTATAGCACCTTCTCAGTGTGTGGTATACCTAGACCTTAATCACCAATAATTCAAGAGCTAAGAATGTAGTCCTGTGGCAATTCTCGGTATTTAAAAATCATTATGTTTAATCTTTACACACCAAGAAAACTTTGACTATTTCCATGTTACAGTTTGTTTTACATGTACTTTATGCTCATTGTAACTAGTAAGATTTCAATGCATACTATCAAAATGTTAAAAAAGTCAAGCACTGACAAAAATATATTCATATAGTTTTATGCAAAAATTTCTTTTAAAAATATTTATGTGTATCTTTGTTTTTTAAAAATAAAGTTTAAAAACAAAACCATGGTATGATACTGTAGAGAGTCATCACAGTCGACATCTTTAAAATTTATTTTTCACAGTATTTTTTGAGAGAATGTGTGTGTTCTCTGCATAATTATAATGTGCTTTAAAGACTTTTCTGCCATGTACCACTATGAAGGGGTAAGTGATCACTAAGGGACAGAGAAACCCAATAAAGATGCAGTAACATGAGAACAACTACAAAAGGGTGTGTGTGTGCATGTGTGTGTGTGTTTGTGTGTGTGTGCTTGTGTGTTTGTGTATGACTGTATTTGGTTTTTGTAGATATGTTGTACACATGGCTGAATTGACATGTGTGTGTGTACTGTATATTCATAAATTATAAGTCTAGAAGCCTTCAGGGAGAAACCACGAACTGCAGTAAATAAAAATATTTCTAGTACAGAGTTCCAGAAGTAACTGTATTGTGCATAGTTCCCTCACATATTCTGTCTTATTTCAGCACTTTACAAAGGAACAACACACTTGGAAAATGTATCATAAATTCCAGCCAATTTTGAAAATTCTTGAGCCAAAAGATATTTGTGTTTCACATAACATAACAAAACCACAGTAGTTCAAAGTCCTTCCACAGTATACATTTAAAGTGTAATGTTTGAGATATCATGAATAAGAAAAATCTGGAAAATTTAAAACTGCATTTATATTTAAAAGACTCTAAATGTTCAATGCAGATCTAAAAGAAACCAGAAATCAGTGATGAGGAACCACACTGTCACAACTTTCATCTTACTGGGACTGACAGATGACCAGCAGCTGCAGGTTCTGATCTTCATCATTCTCTTCTTCACCTACTCACTGAGCATAGCTGGAAATCTGGCCATCATCTCCCTCATCTTAGTTGATCCTCACCTTAAAACAGCCATGTACTACTTCCTTAAAAACTTTGCTTTATTAGAGATCTCATTCACATCTGCAAGCATCCCCAGATATCTGTATAACATAGCAACGGGTGACAAAGTGATTACCTATAATGCCTGTGTCGTCCAAGTATTTTTCACTGACCTCTTTGGCGTAACTGAATTTTTCCTTCTAGCTGCCATGTCCTATGACCGCTATGTGGCCATCTGCAGGCCACTGCACTATGTGACTATCATGAACACTGCAGTCTGCAGAAGACTTGTGTTTTGTTCTTGGGTTGCTGGTTTATGTATTTTAATTCCCCCACTTAGCCTTGGCCTAAATCTGGAGTTCTGTGATTCTAATATCATTGATCATTTTATCTGTGATGCTTCTCCTCTTCTCAAAATCTCTTGTTCAGACACTTGGTCCATGGAGCAGACAGTTCTCATCTGTGCTGTACTGACGCTCATTATAACACTGGTGTGTGTTGTTCTCTCCTACGCTAATATCATCAAGACAGTTCTTAGATTCCCTTCTGCCCAACAAAAGAAAAAGGCTTTCTCTACCTGTTCTTCCCACATGATTGTGGTTTCCATCACCTACGGCAGCTGCATCTTCATCTACATCAAGCCCTCAGCAAAGGAGGAGGTGGCCATCAACAAGGGTGTGACAGTTCTCATGACTTCCATTGCCCCTATGCTAAACCCCTTCATCTACACACTTAGGAACAGACAAGTCAAGCAAGCCTTCTGGGAATCAATAAAAAAAATTATAGAATTTTCTAAAAAATAAGACAGGTGAAACCCAATAAACATGGATGGTAAACTTTCAAACATCTGAGTCAGGTTGACTTTTTCGGAACACTCTCATTGTAGAGAATTTACATTCCTTCTCCCTCAAACCTCTTCGATGCTAATAGCTTTTAGAAACGATATCCTTTTTCACTTGAAAATTAAGAATACCAAAATATGATAAAGTAAAATAAAACAACAGGGAGGTGATTGTCAGAAGATTTTTATATCTTCAGCAAAAAAGTAAGTCACCATTGTTTCTTCTAATCCAAAAGTTTCAACTGATTTATTCATTGATTCATTTAATGGATATTATAATGTATTTTCATTTAGGTAAACACTATTTACATTCTATAAAGAGAAGAGAACACAAACAAAAATTAAATCAAGCTCATATGCACTACCCACCATGTCCTCTCAGAGATACAAAGGAGAAATGGGAACAAGCTAGTGATCAGATAATCAAAATGTTGTACATGCATAGCAGAGCATATTTATGACCATGAAATAGAATGAAATTCTATTATTCTTCATACAGGCAGAATAGAAACAATTGAGGCAAAAATAAGTAAGGCATAAAAAGGCAAGTGTATGGGTTATAGAAGGGCTTACCTCAGAAAAGTTGGGAATTAATTGGTGTTATCAGAAGCCAGGATAATAATGAGGAAAAGAAAGCCGAGAAATGATTAATTTAATCTAAAGGTGGCAGAAGACAGAAGTTCCAGTGGATATTGCAAATATGTTTATATTGCTAACAATAGCATATTACATAATTCAGAAAGCTTGAAAATAAATTTTAAATGGTTACATTTGCATTATAATTTGACTATTACAGAGTGTCCTTTTATATTAAGACACTATGTGATACTTCATTATTATGTACAACTTTATGTTTTAATGCATGCTAAAATAATTATTATGTAATGAAATCACTTTAAAAATCAAAAATCTTGGCCACCTGGACAAGCAGATCCCCAGAGATAAAGGCCTGGGGAGAAGGTGATCCAAGTATCCAGAAGGCAGAGAGCTCTCTGCCTAGCGAGCTCGGAAAGCACACCCCTGCCCTTCCAGACCCATGGACCAGGAACCCAGCATTGGGACCTCTGGGCTTGCTGGGGTTAGTATCCCACTATCAGTGACAGCACAGTATGTCTGTTCTATTGTGACTGGGTTATCTCACTCAGGATAATATTCTCTAGATGCAAACATTTTCTTTTTTTTTTAACTTTACTTTAAAAAAAAAATAAAAGAAAAAATTTTAAACATTTTTGCATAAATGAATACAAATACATTTTTGTCAGTGCTTGGCTTTTTTTTTAAGGTTTGATACTCTGCATTAAGGTCTTACTAGTTACAATGAGCAAAAAGTACATGTAAAACAGGATGTAACCCAGAATTAGTTAACGTTTTCTTGGTGTGTAAGGACTGAGCATAATGTTTATGTTTGTGTGTTTTCATTTCCTTTCTTTTTTTTAACAACTTTATTTTAAAGAACAAAGATAAATGTACAGATTTTAAGCATATTTTGCATAAAAGTATAAAATACATTTTTGTCAGTACTTTTTTTTTTAAGGTTTGATAGTGTGATCAAGATCCCACCAGTTACAATGAGCAAAAAGTACATGTAAAACAAGATGCAACCTGGAAGTAGTCAAAGTTTTCTTGGTGTGTAAAGATTTTTTTTTAACAATGAGCAGTCAAGCCGGAGACGACTTCAGGACTCAGAGCGGAGCCTGGCCCAACCTCCAGCCGAAAAGGCGGCTCGTACAGGCTGAGCAACTGTGACCAGGAACAGATCTTAGGAACTTCTGTTCCCACCCGGAGACGACTTCAGGACGCAGAGCGGAGCCTGGCCCAACTGCCAGCCGGAAAGGCGGCTCGTACAGGCTGAGCAACTGTTGAGTGGGAGACCTAGGCTGCGGGGGACCAGAGGGCTCTATGCGGAGTGCACACGGAAAGGGCACCCCCTGCCCTGACCTGCCCTGTCCTCCCCGACCCAGTGACCGGGAACAGATCTTAGGAACTTCTGTTCCCACCCTGAGACGACTTCAGGACACAGAGCAGAGCCTGGCTCTCCTGCCAGCCGGAAAGGTGGCTCGGAGAGGCTGAGCATCTGTGACCAGGAACAGATCTTAGGAACTTCTGTTCCCACCCGGACGCAACTTCAGTACGCAGAGCGGAGCCTGGCCCAGCTGCCACCGGGAACCTGGGCTGCCGGGGAGTAGAGAGATCTCTGCAGAGTGCACACGGAAAGTGTACCAGGGACACAGACCAGATACAAGGGAAAGGCAAGAACATATCACTGACAACAAAATGGCAAGAGGAAAGAGAAAGAGTATATCCCAAGGAAACCAAGACAATCTAGCAACACCAGAACCCAGCTCTCCGAAAGTAGCAAACATTGGAATTCCAAACACTCCAGAGAAAGAAGACACAGACCTGAAATCATGCCTCAAGACGCTGATAGAGTTACTTAAACAAGAAAGGGAGGAAAAGCAAAAAGATTCAGAAGCTTTTAAAGAAGAAACAAGAAAAACACTCAAAGAACTCAAAGAACGAGATGAAAACAGAACCAAAGAAATAAAGGAATGGAAGAGGGAAATTAAAACAGAAATTGACACAATAAAGAAAGCGCTAAAAGAGATAACCCTAGAGTCAGAAAACCAAAAAAAGAAATCAGGAGTCACAGAAGCAAGCATTTCCAACAGATTACAAGAGATCGAGGAGAGAATCTCGGGGGCAGAAGACAACATTGCAAACATAGACAAAACAGCCAGAGAAGATGCAAAAAACAAAAAGCTCCTAACCCAAAATGTCCAGGAAATACAAGACACAATGAGAAGACCGAACCTAAGGATAATAGGAATAGAAGAGAGAGAAGAGTATCAACTAAGAGGCACAGTAAATATCTTCAACAAAATCATAGAAGAAAACTTCCCTACCCTCAAGAATGAGATGACCACAAGCATAAAAGAAGCCTTCAGAACTCCAAATAGGTTGGACCAGAAAAGAAATACCTCCCGACACATAATAGTAAAAACATCAAGTGCCCAAAGTAAAGAAAGAATACTAAAAGCAGTAAGGGAAAAAGGTCAGGTAACATATAAAGGCAGACCAATCAGACTCACACCCGATTTCTCAACAGGGACTATGAAAGCTAGAAGAGGCTGGACAGACATCATGCACTTCTGAAGAGAGCACAAGTGCCAGCCCAAGCAGCTATACCCAGCAAAACTATCAATCACCATCGATGGAGAGACAAAGATATTTCAAGACAAATCAAAATTCACACAATATCTGACCACAAACCCAGCACTACAACGAATTATAGGTGGAAAACCCAATACAAGGAGGGAAAATACAGCCTCGTAAAAACAAGAAAACTTCTAAACAAGAAAAATAAAAGAAGAAAAAAACACAGACACAACTCAACACAAAAAAGGAAAAATGGCAGGAAACAGAAACAATTATTCCTTGATATCTATTAACATAAATAATCTCAACTCCCCAATAAAGAGACATAGACTATCAGACTGGATACATAAACAAAATCCAGCCTTTTGCTGCATACAGGAAACTCATCTCAGAGACAGAGACAGACACTATCTCAGAGTAAAAGGGTGGGAAAAGAACTTCCAAGCAAAAAGCTCCAAGAAGTAAGCTGGAGTGGCTATTCTAATATTGAATAAAGCAAACTTCCAACCAAAAGTTATCAAAAAAGATATAGACGGACACTTTTTACCCATTACCGGGGAAATCTGTCAGGAGGAACTCTCAATCCTTAACATATATGCTCCAAATAAAAAATCACCCACATTCAAAAAAGAATCTCTACTAAAGCACAAAAAATACATTTCACCCCACACAATAATAGTAGGAGACTTTAATACCCCACTCTCACCAATGGACAGATCAGGGAAACAGAAACTGAACAAGGACACTGCAAAACTAGCAGAGACTTTGAACCAACTAGAATTAATAGATATATACAGAACATACTATCCTAAAGTAAAAGAATACACCTTCTTCTCACCACCCCATGGCACCTTCTTGAAAATTGACCACATAATTGGACACAGAACGAGCCTTCATCGATATAAGAAGATTGAAATACTCCCATGCATCCTCTCAGATCACCATGGTCTACGGCTGGTCTTTAACAACAACAAAGACAACAAAATGCCCACATACACATGGAAACTAAACAACGCTCTGTTAAAGGATAGCAGGGTCAAAGAAGAAATAAAGAAAGAAATTAAGGACTTTCTAGAATTCAACGAAAATGATAACACAACATACCCAAACCTATGGGATGCAATGAAAGCAGTATTGAGAGGAAAACTCATTGCCCTAAGTGCTTCCAAGAAGAAACTGGAGAGAGCTCAAATCAGCAACCTGACAGCACAGCTAAAAGCCCTAGAACAAAAGGAAGCAGATTTACCCAAAAAGAGTAGACGGCAAGAAATAATAAAAATTAGGGCAGAAATAGACCAAATAGAAACAAAAAAACCATTGAAAAAATAAACAAAACAAAGAGTTGGTTCTTTGAGAAAATCAACAAGATTGATAAACCCCTAGCCAGACTAACTAAAGGGCAAAGAGAGAGTATCCAAATTAACAAAATCAGAAAGGAAAGTGGTGACATAACAACTGAAACTAATGAAATTCAAGAAATCATCAGATCCTACTACAAAAACTTATACTCCACAAAATTGGAAAATCTGGAGGAAATGGACGAATTCCTAGACAGATACAAGGTCCCAAAGTTTAACCAGGACCAAGTAAACCATCTAAATAACCCTATAACACCTAAAGAAATAGAAGAAGTCATCAAAAGCCTCCCAACCAAAAAAAGCCCAGGTCCAGACGGGTTCAGTGCAGAATTTTATCAGACATTTATTGGGGATATAACACCAATATTCGCAAAACTATTCCAAAAGATAGAATCAGATGGAATATTACCCAACTCATTTTTTTGAGGCTACAATAACCCTCGTACCTAAGCCACACAAAGACCCTACAAAGAAAGAGAACTTCAGACCAATCTCACTTATGAACATTGATGCAAAAATACTCAACAAAATCCTTGCAAACCGAATCCAAAAACACATCAAAACCATCATTCATCATGACCAAGTAGGCTTCATCCCTGGGATGCAGGGATGGTTTAAATTAAGGAAATCCATCAATGTAATCCACCATATAAACAAACTTAAAGACCAAAATCACATGGTCATCACACTAGACACTGAGAAAGCATTTGACAAAATCCAACACCCCTTCATGTTAAAAGTCCTGGAAAGAACAGGAATCCAAGGCCCATATTTAAACATAATAAAAGCAATATACAGCAAACCAACAGCCAACATCAAACTTAATGGCGAGAAATTTGAAGCAATCCCACTAAAATCAGGGACTCGACAAGGCTGCCCACTCTCTCCCTACCTATTCAACATAGTACTGGAAGTCCTGGCTGGAGCAATTAGACAGCAATAGGAGATCAAGGGGATACAAATCGGAAAGGAAGAGATAAAAACATCACTCATTGCCGATGACATGATTGTGTACTTGAGTGACCCCAAAAATTCCACCAGAGAACTCCTACAGCTGATAAACAAGTTCAGCAAAGTGGCCAGATACAAAATTAACTCAAACAAATCAGTAGCCTTCCTATACTCAAAGGACAAACATGTGGAGAAAGAAATTAGGGAAAACGTACCCTTCACAATCGTTACAAAAACTATGAAATACCTTGGTGTGACTCTAACTAAGGAAGTGAAGGACCTGTATGACAAAAACTTCAAACCTCTAAAGAAAGAAATTGAGGAGGATCTCAGAAAATGGAAAGATCTCCCATGCTCATTGATTGAAAAGACCAACATCTTAAAAATGGCCATCCTACCAAAAGCAATCTACTGATTCAATGCAATTCCCATCAAAATTCCAACCCAGTTCTTCATGGAATTGGAAAGATCAATGTGCAATTTCATATGGAATAACAAAAGACCTAGAATAGCGAAATCCATCCTCAACAACAAAAAAACATCTGCGGGAATCACTATCCCTGACCTCAAGCTACATTACAAGGCAATTGTGCTGAAAACTGCATGGTACTGGTACAGAAATAGGCAAGTGGATCAATGGAAAAAAATAGAAGATCCAGAAATGAGCCCTCATGTATATGGTCACCTGATTTTTGACAAAGGAGCAGTAAACATTCAATGGAAAAAGGACAGCCTATTCAACAAATGGTGCTGGTCCAACTGGCACTCAACATGCAAAAGAATGAAAATAGACCCGTTCTTATCTCCTTGTACAAAGCTCAAGTGTAAGTGGATTAAAGATCTCCACATTAAACCAGATACACTGGAACTATTAGATGAGAAAGTAGGGAAAACCTTAGAACACATAGGCACAGGAGAAAATTTCCTGAACAAAACACCAATGGCTCAAGCTCTAAGGTCAAAGATTAACAAATGGGACTTAATGAGATTGCAAAGTTTCTGTAAGGCTAAGGACATCGTCAAGAAAACAAAACGGCAACCAACAGAATGGGAAAAGATCTTTACCAACACCACATCAGATAGAGGCCTAATATCCAAGGTGTACAAGGAACTCAAAAAGATAGACACCAGAGAATCAAATAACCCTATTAAAAAATGGGGTACAGAGCTAAACAAATCATTTTCAGTTGAGGAACACCGAATGGCCGAGAAACATCTGAGGAAGTGCTCGACATCCTTAGCCATCAGGGAAATGCAAATCAAAACAACCCTAAGATTCCACCTCACACCAGTCAGATTGGCCAAGATCCAAAACTCAGATGACAGCAGATGCTGGCGAGGCTGCGGAGAAATAGGAACACTTCTTCACTGTTGTTGGGGTTGCAAGCTAATACAACCGCTCTGGAAATCTGTCTGGCGATACCTCAGAAAATTGGATATAGTACTACCTGAAGACCCAGCTATTCCACTTCTGGGCATATACCCCAGAGACACTTTAATACACAGCAAAGATATATGCACCACAATGTTCATAGCGGCTCTATTTATAATAGCCAGAAGCTGGAAGGAACCCAGATGTTCTTCAGAAGACGAATGGATACAAAAATTGTGGTACATATACACAATGGAATACTACTCAGCCACCAGAAACAATGACTTAACCAAATTCTTAAGAAAATGGCTGCATCTAGAGAATATCATCCTGAGTGGGATAACCCAGTCACAAAAGAACAGACATAATATGCAGTCACTGATAGTGGGATGCTAACCCCAGAGGCTTGCACTCCCCCAGAAACAACTCACAGACTGTATGAAGTCCAAGAAATAAAGAAAACAAAAAATATACATATATTCACAAAACAAGAAGACTTTGACTATTCCCATGTTGCGTTTTGTTTTGCATGTACTTTACGCTTATTGCAACTAGTACGTTTTCAATGCATACTGTCAAGCCCTTGAAAAAAATCAAGTACTGACTAAAAAACATATTCACATGGTTTTATGTAAAAAAAAAAAAAAAAAAAAAAAAAAAACAATGAGCAGTCAATACATTTAATACAGGGTCAATGTATTCTTGGTGGGTAAGAATTGAGCATGACTATTTTGTTTTGTTCTGTTTTCTTTTTTTCTTGGACATCCTACAGTCTGTGAGTTGTTTCTGGGGCAGTGCGGGCCTCTGGGGTTAGCTTCCCACTATCAGTGACTGCATATTATATCTGTTCTTTTGTGACTGGGTTATCTCACTCAAGATGATATTTTCTAGATGCAGCCATTTTCTTAAGAATTTGGTTAAGTCATTGTTTCTGGTGGCTGAGTAGTATTCCATTGTGTATATGTACCACAATTTTTGTATCCATTCAACTTCTGAAGGACATCTGGGTTCTTTCTACTTCTGGCTATTATAAATAGAGCTGCTATGAACATTGTGGTGCATATATCTTGGTTGTGTAGTAAAGTGTCTCTGGGGTATATGCCCAGAAGTGGAATAGCTGGGTCTTCAGATGGTACTATGTCCAATTTTCTGAGGTATCGCCAGACTGATTTCCAGAGTGGTTGTATTAGTTTGCAACCCCACCAACAGTGGAGAAGTGATCCTCTTTCTCCACAACCTCGCCAGCATCTCTTGTCATCTGAGTTTTGGATCTTCGCCAATCTGACTGATGTGAGGTGGAATCTCAAGGTTATTTTGATTCGATTCTCTGATGGCTAAGGATGTCGAGAACTTCCTCAGATGTTTCTCAGCCATTTGATATTCCTCAGCTGAGAATGTTTTGTTGAGCTCTGTACACCATTTTTTAATAGGGTTGTTTGATTCTCTGGTGTCTAGCTTTTTGAGTTCTTTGTATACCTTGGATATTAGGCCTCTATCTGATGTGGAGTTGGTAAAGATCTTTTCCCATTCTGTTGGCTGCCGTTTTATTTTCTTGACAATGTCCTTAGCCTTGCAGAAACTTTACAATCTCATTAAGTCCCATTTGTTAATCTTTGACCTTACAGCTTGAGCCATTGGTGTTTTGTTGAGAAAATTTTCTCCTGTGCCTATGGGTTCTAAGGTTTTCCCTACTTTCTCATCTAATAGTTTCAGTGTATCTGGTTTAATGTGGAGATCTTTGATCCACTTACACTTGAGCTTTGTACAAGGAGATAACAAAGGGTCTATTTTCATTTTTTTGCAAGTTGAGTGCCAGTTGGACCAGCACAATTTGTTAAATAGACTGTCCTTTTTCCATTGAATGTTTATGGGTCCTTTGTCAAAAATCTGGTGACAATATACCTGAGGGCTCATTTCTGGATCTTCTATTTTATTCCATTGATCTACATGCCTATTTCTGTACCAGTACCATGCAGTTTTCAGCACAATTGCCTTGTAATATAGCTTGTGGTCAGGAATAGTGATTACCGCAGATGTTTTCTTGTTGTTGAGGATGGATTTCGCTATTCTAGGTCTTTTGTTATTCCATATGAAATTGCACAATGATCTTTCCAATTCCTTGAAGAACTGGGTTGGAGTTTTGATGGGGATTGCATTGAATCTGTAGATTGTTTTGGGTAGGATGGCCATTTTTAAAATGTTGATCCTTCAAATCTATGATCATGGGAAATCTTTCCAATTTCTGAGATCATCCTCAATTTCCTTCTTTAGAGGTTTGAAGTTCTTGTCATACAGGTCCTTCACTTGCTTAGTTAGAGTCACACCGAGGTATTTCATAGATTTTGTGATGATTGTGAAGGGTACCTTTTCCCTAATTTCTTTCTCCACATCTTTGTCCTTTGAGTATAGGAAGGCTACTGATTTGTTTGAGTTAATTTTGTATCCAGCCACTTTGCTGAACTTGCTTATCAGCTGTAGGTGTTCTCTGGTAGAATTTGTGGGGTCACGTAAGTACACTATCAAGTAATCTGCAAATAGTGATGTTTTTATCTAGTCCTTTCCTATTTGTATCCCCTTGATCTCCTTTTGCAGTCTAATTGCTCCAGCCAGGACTTCCAGTATTATGTTGAATATGTAGGGTGAGAGTGGGCAGCCTTGTCGAGTCCCTGATTTTAGTGGGATTGCTTCAAGTTTCCCAACGTTAAGTTTGATGTTGGATGTTGGTTTGCTGTATATTGCTTTTATTATGTTTAGGTATGGACCTTGGATTCCTGTTCTTTCCAGGACTTTTAACATGAAGGGGTGTTGGATTTTTTCAAATACTTTCTCAGCATCTAGTGAGATAATCATGTGATTTTGTTCTTTGAGTTTGTTTATAAGGTGGATTACATTGATGGATTTCCTTATATTAAACCATCCCTGCATTTTGGGGATGAAGCCTACTCGGTCATGTTGAATGATCATTTTGAGGTGCTCTTTGACTCGGTTTGCAAGGATTTTGTTGAGTATTTTTGTGTCAATGTTCATAAGTGAGATTGGTCTGAAGTTCTCTGTCCTTGTAGGGTATTTGTGTGGTTTAGGTACGAGGGTAATTGTAGCCTCAAAAAATAAGTTAGCTAGTATTCCATCTGATTCTATCTTGTAGAATAGTTTGGAGAGTATTGGTGTTATATCCGCAATAAATGTCTGATAAAATTCTTCATTGAACCCGTCTGGACCTTGGCTTTTTTTTGGTTGGGAGGCTTTTGATGACTTCTTCTATTTCTTTAGGTGTTATGGGATTATTTAGATGGTATACTTGGTCCTGGTTTAACTTTAGGAACTTGTATCTGTCTAGGAATTCATCCATTTCCTCCAGATTTTCCAATTTTGTGGAGTATAAGTTTTTGTAGTAGGATCTGATGATTTCTTGAATTTCCTCAGTTTCAGTTGTTATGTCTTCACTTTCCTTTCTGATTCTGTTAATTTGTATAATCTCTCTTTGCCCTCTAGTTAGTCTGGCTAGGGGTTTATCAATCTTGTTGATTTTCTCAAAGAACCAACTCTTTGTTTTGTTGATTTTTTCAATGGTTCTTTTTGTTTCTATTTGGTCTATTTCTGCCCTAATTTTGATTATTTCCTGCCGTCTACTCTTCTTGCATATATCTGCTTCTTTTTGTTCTAGGGATTTTAGCTGTACTGTCAGATTGTTGATGTAAGCTCTCTCCAGGTTCTTTTTGGAAGCACTTAGGGCTATGAATTTTTCTCTCAGTCCTGCTTTCATTGCTCCCATAGGTTTGGGTACGTTGTGTTTTCGTTTTCATTGAATTCTAGAAAATCCTTAATTTTATTCTTTATTTCTCCTTTGACCCTGCTATCGTTGAATAGAGTGTTGTTTACTTTCCATGTGTATGTGGGCTTTTTGTTGTCTTTGTTGTTGTTATAGACCAGCCATAGACCAAGGTGATCTGAGAGGATGCATGGGAATATTTCAATATTCTTATATCGATTGGGGCTCATTCTCTGTCCAATTATGTGGTCAATTTTCGAGAAGGTGCCATGGGGTGATGAGAAGAAGGTGTATTATTTTACTTTAGGATGATATGTTCTGTATATATCTATTAATTCTAGTTGGTTCAAAGTCTCTGCTAGTTTTTCAGTGTCCTTTTTTAGTTTCCTTTTCCATGATCAGTCCAAGGTTGAGAGTGGGGTGTTAAAGTCTCCCACTATTATTATGTGGGGTGAAATGTATTTTTTGAGCTTTAGTAGGGTTTCTTTTATGAATGTGGGTGCTTTTTTACTTGGAGCATATATGTTAAGGATTGAGAGTTCCTACTGACAAATTTCCCTGGTAATGAGTAAAAAGTTTCCTTCCTTATCTTTTTTTATAACTTTTGGTTGGAAATTTACTTTATTCGATATTAGAATAGCCATTCCAGCTTGCTTCTTGGGACTTTTTGCTTGGAATTTTTTTTCCTACCCTTTTACTTTGAGATAGTTTTTGTCTTTGTCTCAGAGATGAGATTCCTGTATGCAGCAAAAGGCTGAATTTTGTTTATGTATCCAGTCTAATAGCCTATGTCACTTTATTGGGGAGTTGAGTCCATTTATGGTAATATATGTCAAGGAATAGTGGTTTCTGTTTCCTGCTATTATTTCTTTTGTAGATTGAGTTGTGTCTGTGGCTTTTTCTTCTTTTGGTTTTCTTGCTTAGGAATTTTCTTGTTCTTACTAGGATATAGTTCCCCTCTTTGTATTGGGTTATCCACCTGTAATTCATTGTAGTGCCGGGTTTCTGGTCAGATATTGTGTAAATTTAGATTTGTCTTGAAATATCTTCATAGTTTTGCTGGTATAGCAGCTTGGGCTGGCACTTGTGCTCTCTTAGGGTGTGCATGATGTCTGTCCAGGCTCTTCTTGCTTTCATAGTCTCTGCTGAGAATTCGGGTGTGCTTCTAATTGGTCTGCCTTTATATGTTGCCTGACCTTTTTCCCTTACTGCTTTTAGTATTCTTTCTTTGCTTTGGGCACATGGTGTTTTGACTATTATGTGTAGGGAGGTATTTCTTTTCTGGTCCAACCTATTTGGAGTTCTGAAGTCTTCTTTTTATGCTCGTGGTCATCTCATTCTTAAGGGTAGGGAATTTTTCTTCTACAATTTTGTTGAAGATATTTACTGTGCCTCTTAGTTGATATTCTTCTACCTCTTCTATTCCTTTTATCCTTAGGTTTTGTCTTCTCATTGTGTCCTGGATCTCCTGGACATTTCGGGTTAGGAACTTTTTGGTTTTTGCATCTTCTCTGACCGTTCTAGGTTAAGGATCTATATCATCATCTTGAGGTGTGATTTTAGGTCTGTGTCTTTTTCTTGAGAGTTTGGCATTCTGCTGTTTGCTGTATGAGAGAGCTGGGTACTGGTGTTGCCAGGTTGTCTTGGTTTCCTTGGGATATGCTCTTTCGCTTTCCTCTTGCCTTCTAGTTGTCAGTGATATGTTCTTGCCTTTCCCTTGTACCTGGTCTGTGTCCTTGGATCTCTGCTGATCCAGGTGGCAGATGATCTGATCACTGTTCTGCTCCCCAAAGCGGCCGGGTGGGAACAGAGGTCCCAATGCTGGTTTCCTGGTCCCTGGATCAGGCAAGGCAGGGGTGTGCTTTCCATATGCACTCAGCAGAGATCTCTCTGCCCACTGGCTACTCTGATCCCCTTCTCACCAGGCCTTTAACTCTGGGAACTGCTGGTCCAGGTGGTAGATGGGCCGAGCCCTGTTTTGCGCCCCAAAGCCGCCGGTTGGGAACAGAGTTCCTAATGCTGGGTTCCTGGTCCCTGGACCAGGCAGGGCAGCAGCATGCTTTCCGTGTGCACTATGCAGAGATCTCTCTTCCCCCATCTACTCGGATCCCCTTCTCACCAGGCCTATATCTCTTGGAACTACTGGTCCAGGTGGCAGATGATCTGATCCCTGTTCTGCACCCCTAGTAAGATCTTAATGCACACTAACAAACCTTTATACAAGAAAAAAAAAACAAGCAGTGACAAAAATGTATTCGTATACTTTTATGCATTAACACTTAAAATTTGTACATTTATCGTTTTTAAATAAAGTTGTTCAATAAAAATTAAAAAATAAAAATAATAAAAAGTAATAAAAATAAGCTTTATATATTTGTTCTATTAAGGAAATGATGGGCAAATGTTTGATAGGTCCATTTAGTTCATAATAATAGGTAGCTCTATCATATCTGATTAGTTCTTGTCTGCATGATGTGGCTATTGGTGATGGAGGGTTTTCTCACTTTTTATGTGAGAGCCAACATGTGATGTAATTGTATTCATGTTTCTTTTATGAATTTGTTTGCTCTTGTGTTCAACCTCTTCCTTTTCAATTTGTATCACCTTGATCTTCTTTAGTTGTTTTATTGTTTAAGTAAAAACTTCAAGAACTATATTGAATAGATACAGAGAGTGTAGACAGCCTTGTATTGTCCCTACTTTGTATGTAATTGCTTTAAGTTTCTTTCCATTTATTTGATGTTGGCTATAAGCTTGATGTATATTGCCTTTATTGTGTTTCCATATGTGTCTCATATCCCCAACCTGTCCAAGACGTTTATCATGAAAGAGTTTTGGATTTTGTCAGTATTTAATAAAATTTTAATGTGGATATTTTTTCTTTCAGTTTGTTTATATAGTGGAACACACGGATGAATTTTTGTATATTGAATCATCCCAACATTCCTTGCATGAAGACTACTTGATCACAACAAATTGTGTTTTCAAGGTGTTCTTGGATTTGGTTTTTAATCATTTTATTATATTTTGCATTAGTGTTCATAAAGAAAATTGATCTGAAATTTTCTCTTAGTTGAGTTTTTGGGTGCTTTAGGTATCGAGGTGACTGTGGGCTCACAGAATAAGTTTGGCCATTTTCCTCCCTTTTCTATTTTGTGGAATAGTTTGAAGAATGAATGTTGGCATTTGCTCTCCTTTGTAAATCTGGTATAATTCTACACTAAAACCATCTTGTCCCGGACATTTTTTGAGCGGGGTGATATTTAATGACATTTTCTATTCTCTTGGGAGTTATAGATTGATTTAAATTATTTGCCTGATCTTTATTTAACTTTGATAAGTTGTCTATATCAATAATATCATCCATTTTGTTTAGATTTTCCTATTTTGTGGAGTAAAAGATTTGTAGGTAGACCTAATGATTCAATGAATTTCCTTGGTATCTCTTGTTATATTCCTCTTTTCATTTCTGACTTTGTTTTGAAATATTTTCTGGGCCTTGAAAGTGAAAATCTTTTCTCTTTTCTATTTCTATTTATTCTTAGGTTTGATCTTTTCATAGTGTCCTAAATTTTCTGAATGTTTTATGTTAGGAACTTTTTAGATTTAACATTTTCTTTGATCTGTGTATCAATTTCTTCTATCCTATCTTCTATGCCTGAGATTCTGTCTTCCACTTCTTGTATTCTGTTAGTGATACTTTCATATGTAGTTTTTGTTCTCTTACCTAGGATTTCCTTTTCCAAGAAACTCTTAGTTTGTGTTTTCTTTCTTGCTTCTATTTACATTTTTAGTTCTTGACCAATTCTATTCATTTCTTTCATTGTTTGATTATATTTTCCGGGATTTCTTTAAGGTATTTATTCATTTTCTCTTTAAAGGCCTCTATCATCTTCATAAGATTGGTTTTAAGGTCATTTCCTTGTGCTTCAGCTGTGTCAAGATACCCAGGGCTTACTGTAGTAGGATAGCTTGTTCTGGTTCATATTGCCCTGGCTCTTGTTGACTATGTTTCTATGCCAGCCTTTGGCCATGTAGTTGTTTCTCATGCCAGCAGGCCTGTGAGAATGCATAATGAATTTTAGACTGGAAAATGGAGCACAAGGGAGAAGAAGCAGTTTACTGCTGTGGGTTTGCTTTAGGGAGATTAGGTGAATGAGGGTTTACTTGGTTGTCCCAAGTGCGAACAGACCTCTGGGAATGCAAGCATAGTTGTATGTCAGAAAATAGAGCAAAGGGGACTAGAAGTCACATTCCCTGCTGCTTGGAATGCCCTCAGGGACATGGCAGGCAAATGTTCTGAGACAGGGTCCTACCTCATTCTCCCAGGTGCTGGCAGTCCTCTGTGAATGCAGGCAAGTCCATAGGCTAGAAACCAGAGCTCAAGAAACAGGACAAAGCTTACCACTGCTGAATGGGCTCCAGAGGGACCAACTGAGAAATCTGGGGATTAGAAGCTCTCTGGGAATATAGGCAATGCTGTCAGAGTATGCTTTTTATTTTAAGATCACAGGAAATTAACATACAATCAATTTGAGGCATCATCTTTGAAATTTAATTAACAATCTTAATTATTCATTAATTAATAAAAGCAACTAATTAATATTGATCTTTAAAACTTAGGCAGAGATGAGGACAAAAATGATTCTATAACAGTGGCATAGACCTACTTTTTAACAAGATTACAGGAGAAAAATTTCCTTGAGCTAAAATAGATAGATAGATAGATAGATAGATAGATAGATAGATAGATACGGGAAAAATACTTGCATACAGAGAGAATATCACCTAGACAAAAAGCAAATTCCCTAGAAAATCACTAGAGACTGTCATAGACACAATATTGAATACACAAAACAAATAAAATCATTAAAGGCTACAAGAGAAAAGTACACAACTCACATAGAAAGGAAATGCCAACAAAATAACAGCTGATTTCTCAGTAGAAACTCTAAAAGCCAGAAGAGCCTGGAATAGTGCACTCCAAGTTCTAAAGAATCATGGCTACTGACCTAGACTTCTTCACTCTGGAAGACTATTAGCCACAGCTGAAAAAAAAAAAAGGAAAGAAAAACTTTCCATGAATCAAACAGACTAAAAAAAAATCTACGTAATGCTAAAGAGAATTTTGGAAGCAATACTTTGAACCTGAAAGAAAACTAAATGTAGCCAACAGAGTACAAGGTGGGAAACAACTGAAGCTATAAATAATTAAATGCAAAATTGATGATACCACCAAAAATGGAAGCAATAAAATACATCTTCCACAAGTAACATTACATACTCATGACCTCAACTCACCAATCAAAAGACATAGACTAACTGAGTTGATTAAGAAAAAAATAAACCTACCTTTCCATTGTCTACAAGAAACTCGTGTTAATATGAAAGATGGACACACTGTTACAGTGCAAGGATGGAAAAGCATATTCCAAGCAAGTGGAAAGAAGCAAGAACTCAAGTAGGATCCGGAAGCAAGCAAGAATTGCCATCCTAACAAAGGTTATGAACCAAATGAATTTAACAGACATCTATAGAATATTTCATCCTAAAACAAAAGAATATACCTTCTTCTCAGCACCTCACAGTATCTTCTCCATAACTGACCACATATTTGGTCACAAAACAGGCCTCAGTAGATACAAGACCATCAATTATAATCTCATGCGTTCTATAACCATGCATTCTATCACCACGGACTAAGGCTGGTCTTCAATAATAACAAAAACAATGGAAAGCCCACATGCCCAATAAGCTGAACAATGTGCTACTCAATGATAACATGATCAAGGAAGAAATAAAGAAATTAAAGATGATTTAGAGTTTAATGAAAATAAAGACATAACATATTCATAATTTTGGGAAACAATGAACGCAGTGCTAAGAGAAAAACCCATAGCTCTGAGTGCCTTCAAAAAGAAATGAGAGAGTTCATATACCAGTACCTTTAAAGCATACCTAAAAGCTCTAAAAAAAAAAAAAAAAAAAAAAAAAAAAAAAAAAAAAAAAGCAAATGCACCCAAAAGGAGTAGATGGCAGAAAATAATCAAAGTCAGGGCTAAAACCAACCACATAGAAACAAAAAGAACTATACAAAGAATCTATACACTAGGATATGATTCTGTGAGAAAATCAACAAGACAAAAATAAACTCTTACCCAGACTAAGAAGAGGTTACAGAGACAGTATTCAAATTAACAAAATCAGAAATGAAAAGGGAGACATAACATGAGAAACTAAACAAATTCAGTAAATCATCACATCACAGCCTATACTCAACAAAACTAGAAAATCTGGAGAAAATGGACAATTTTCTAGACAGATAACAGGTACCAATTAAATCAGAATCAGATAAAGATCTAAATAGTCCCATAACCCATAAAGAAATAGAGGAAGTCATCAAAACTTTCCCAACCAATAAAAGCTCAGAATCAGATGGGATTAGTGCAGAATTCTATCAGGCCTTCATAGAAAACCTAAAACCAATACTCCCCCAAACTATTCCACAAAATAGAAACAAAAGGAAAACTACACAATTCCTTCTTTAAAACTACACAATTACGCTTATATGTAAACTACAAAAAGACCCAAGAAAGAAAGAATAAACCAATTTTACTTATGAATATCAATGCAAAATACTCAATGAAATTTTCCCAAACCAAAGCCAAGAGCACATCAAAATGATCAGCCATCATGATAAAGTAGGCTTCATCCTAGGAATACAGGGATGGTTCAATATATGGAAATCCTAATGTAATTCACTATATAAACAAACTCAAAGAAAAAACACATAATCATTTCATTAGACACTGAGAAAGCATTTACAAACTTCAACACCCCTTCATGTTAAAAGTCTTGGAATGATCATGAATTCAATGCCCAAACCTAAATTTGTAAAAGTAATAAACAGCAAACCAGTAGCCAACATCTCCAACTAAATGGAGAGAAACTTGAAACAATCCCACTAAAATCAAGGACTAGACAAGGATGCCCACTCTCTCCTTGCCTATTCAATATAGTAATCAAAGTCCTAGCCAGAGCAATTAGACAACAAAAAAAGTCAAAGGGATAATGATTGAAAAGGAAGAAGTCAAAATATCACTATTTGCAGATGATATGATAATATAACTAAGTGACCCCAAAAATTCCACCAAAAAACAACTTCAGGAAAGAGGTTAGATATAAAATTCACTCAAACAAATCAGTATTACTCTACCAAAAAAATAAATATGTTGTGAAAGAAATTATGGAAATGGCACCCTTTACAATAGGCACAAACAATTTCATACACAAGGTATGAAATACCTTGGTGTAACCCTAACCAAGCAAGTGAAGGACCTGTATGACAAGAACTTCAAGTCTCTGAAGAAGGAAATTGAAAAAGATCTCAGAAGATTGAAATATCTTCCAAGCTCATGGATTGGAAAGATCAATATAGTAAAAATGGCCATCTTGCTGAAAGGAATCTACAGATTCAATATAATCCCCATGAAAATTCCAAATCAAATCTTCATAGATTTAGACAGAGTAATTTGAAAACACGTATGTATGGAAAGACATTATAGCAAGTCTGAAAATGCAAATAAGATCAGCAGTGTAGAAATGTCAAAATTCTAGCAGAAGATAAAGGTACATTATTAATTCAATGCCAATCTGTAGGCAGAATCCTTCCCCTTTGGCCATTCTTAGAATTTTGTTTTGTTTTGTTTTTAAACCTAAAGATTTTCAACTGATTGGTTGGTGCTCTCTCATGCTATAATATAATGTAATACTCAAAGTATGCCTACTGACTTTAGGGCTAACTCATCTAAAATGTATCTTCACTTTAGGATCATAAAGTCCAGTTTAATATAGCAAATAGGATCCATGGCCTGTTCATACTGACACATATAAATACCTACAAGATGTAGAATGCTTTTCCGTAAAATACAGCACTTGTAAAAATCATTTTCTTTTGTCATGATGGTTTAACACTCACCAAAAATAAGTTATACAATATCCAAAACAATCTATTGATTACAATCACTATCAAAATTATCATGAAACTTTTCATAGAAATGCAAACTAAATGAATTTAAACTTTAAATGAAACAAAAATGTTTACCCTAAACAATGTTAAAAAATAAAATCTGAGATCTGCCACGCGGACCGCCAGCCCCTAGGGGTTGAGAAACTGGTGAGTGGAAGATCTGGACGGCCAGGAAGAAGAGAGATCTCTGCAAAGTGCACCTGCAGAGCTCGCCCTCCGACCTGCCTGATCCAGGGACCAGGAACAGAACTTTGGAACCTCTGTTCCCACCCGGCGACTCTGAGGCATAGAACAGGGCTGGGCCCATCTGCCACCTGGACCAGTGGAGATCCAGAGACAAAGACCAGTAACAAGGGAAAAGCGAGAACATATCACTGACAACAAAATGGCAAGAGGAAAGCGAAAGAGTATATCCCAAGGAAACCAAGACAACCTGGCAACACCAGAACCCAGCTCTCCCATAACAGCAAACATTGGAATGCCAAACACTCCAGAAAAATAAAGAAAACACTAAAAGATATAACCCTAGAGGCAGAACACCAAAAAAAGAAATCAGGAGTCACAGAAGCAAGCATTATCAATAGATTACAAGAGATCAAAGAGAGAATCTCAGGGGCAGAAGACAACATTGCAAGATAGACAAAACAGCCAGAGAAGATGCAAAAAACAAAAAGCTCCTAACCCAAAATGTCCAGGAAATCCAAGACACAATGAGAAGACAAAACCAAAGGATAATAGGAATAGAAGAGGGAGAAGAGTATCAACTAACAGGCACAGTAAATATCTTCAACAAAATCATAGAAGAAAACTTCCCTACCTTCAAGAATGAGATGACCACAAGCATAAAAGAAGCCTTCAGAACTCCAAATAGGTTGGATCAGAAAAGAAATACCTCCCAACACATAATAGTCAAAACACCAAGTGCACAAAGCAAAGAAAGAATACTAAAAGCAGTAAGGGAAAAAGGTCAGGTAACATATTGAGGCAGGCCAATCAGAATCACACCCGATTTCTCAACAGAGACTATGAAAGCTAGAAGAGCCTGGACAGACATCATGCACACCCTAAGAGAGCATAAGTGCCAGCCCAAGCTGCTATACCCAGCAAAACTATCAATCACCATCAATGGAGAGTGGAAGCTATTTCAAGACAAATCAAAATTTACACAATATCTGACAACAAAACCAGCACTACAACGAATTATAGGTGAAAAACCCAATACAATGAGGGAAAATACAGCCTAGTAAAAACAAGAAAACTCCTAAACAAGAAAACTAAAAAAAGAAAAAGACACAGACACAACTCAACCCACAAAAGCAATAATGGCAGGAAACAGAAAAAACTATTCCTTGATATCTATTAACATAAATGGTCTCAACTCCCCAATAAAGAGACATAAACTATTGGACTGGATACATAAACAAAATCCAGTCTTTTGCTGCATACAGGAAACTCATCTCAGAGACAGATACAGACACTATCTCAGAGTAAAAGGGTGGGAAAAAAACTTCCAAGCAAACAGCTCCAAGAAGCAAGCTGGAGTGGCTATTCTAATATCGAATAAAGTAAATTTCCAACCAAAAGTTATCAAAAAAGATAAAGGAGGACACTTTTTACTCATTACCGGGGAAATCTGTCAGGAGGAACTCTCAATCCTTAACATATATGCTCCAAATAAAAAATCACCCACATTCATAAAAGAAACTCTACTATAGCTCAAAAAATACATTTCACCCCACACAATAATAGTGGGAGACTTTAATACCCCACTCTCACCAATGGACAGATCAGGGAAACAGAAACTGAACAAGGACACTGCAAAACTAGCAGAGACTTTGAACCAACTAGAATTAATAGATATATACAGAACATACTATCCTAAAGTAAAAGAATACACCTTCTTCTCACCACCCCATGGCACCTTCTTGAAAATTGACCACATAATTGGACACAGAACGAGTCTTCATCGATATAAGAAGATTGAAATACTCCCATGCATCCTCTCAGATCACCATGGTCTACAGCTGGTTTTTAACAACAAGAAAGACAACAAAAAGCCCACATACACATGGAAACTAAACAAAGCTCTGTTAAAGGATAGCAGGGTCAAAGAAGAAATAAAGAAAGAAATTAAGGACTTCCTAAAAATCAACGAAAACGAAAACACAACATACCCAAACCTATGGGATGCAAAGAAAGCAGTACTGAGAGGAAAACTCATAGCCCTAAGTGCTTCCAAAAAGGAACTGAAGAGAGCTTACATCAGCAACCTGACAGCACAGCTAAAAGCCCTAAAACAAAAGGAAGCATATACCCCAAGTAGAGTAGAAGGCAAGAAATAATCAAAATTAGGGCAGAAATAGACCAAATAGAAACAAAAAGAACCATTGAAAAAATCAACAAAACCAAGAATCAGTTCTTTGAGAAAATCTACAAGATTGAAAAACCCCTAGACAGACTAACTAGAGGGCAAAGAGAGAGTATCCAAATTAACAAACTCAGAAAGGAAAGTGGTGACATAACAATTGAAACTGAGGAAATTCAAGAAATCATCAGATCCTACTACAAAAACTTATACTCCACAAAATTGGAAAATCTGGGGGAAGTGGACGTATTCCTAGAAAATTTCAGGATCCAAAAGTCAAACCAGGACCAAGTAAACCATCTAAATAACCCTATAAAACCTAAAGAAATAGAAAAAGTCATCAAAAGCCTCCCAACTGAAAATAGCCCAGGTCCAGACAGGTTCAGTGCAGAATTTTATCAGACATTTATTGCGGATATAACACCAATACCCTCCAAACTATTCCAAAAGATAGAATCAGATGGAATATTACCCAACTCATTTTTTGAGGCTAAAATAACCCTTGTACTTAAACCACACAAAGACTCTACAGAGAAAGAGAACTTCAGACCAATCTCACTTATGAACATTGATGCAAAAATACTCAACAAAATACTTGCAAACCGAATCCAAGAACACATCAAAACGATCATTGATCATGACCAAGTAGGCTTTATCCCTGGGATGCAGGGATGGTTTAATATAAGGAAATCCATCAACATAATCCACCATATAAACAAACTCAAAGAACAAAATCACATGGTCATCTCACTAGATGCTGAGAAAGCATTTGACAAAATTCAACACCCCTTCATGTTAAAAATCCTGGAAAGAACAGGAATCCAAGGCCCATACTTAAACATAATAAAAGCAATATACAGCAAACCAACAGGAAACATCAAACTTAACGGTGCGAAACTTGAAGCAATCCCACTAAAATAAGGGACTTGACAAGGCTGCCCACTCTCCCCCTACCTATTCAACATAGTACTGGAAGTCCTGGCTGGAGCAATTAGAAAGCAAAGGGAGATCAAGGGGATACATTTCAGAAAGGAAGAGATAAAAACATCACTCTTTGCTGATGACATGATAGTGTACTTAAGTGACCCCAAAAAATCCAACAGAGAACTCCTACACCTGATAAACAAGATCAGCAAAGTGGCTGGATACAAAACTAACTCAAACAAATCAGTAGCCTTCCTATACTCAAAAAACAAACAAGTGGAGAAAGAAATTAGGGAAAAGGTACCCTTCACAATTATCACAAAAACTATGAAATACCTCGGTGTGACTCTAACTAAGCAAGTGAAGGACCTGTATGACAAGAACTTCAAACCTCTAAAGAAGGAAATTGAGGAGGATCTCAGAAAAGGAAAAGATCTCCCATGCTCAGGAATTGGAAAGATCAACATTTTAAAAATGGCCATCCTACCAAAAGCAATCTACAGATTCAACGCAAACCCCATCAAAATTGCAACACAGTTCTTCATGGAATTGGAAAGATCAATGTGCAATTTCATATGGAACAACAAAAGACCTTGAATAGCTAAATCAATCCTCAACAACAAAAAAACATCTGCGGGAATCACTATCCCTGACCTCAAGCTATATTACAAGGCAATTGTGCTGAAAACTGCATGGTACTGGTACAGAAATAGGCATGTGGATCAATGGAATAAAATAGAAGATCCAGAAATGAGCCCTCATGTATATGGTCACCTGATTTTTGACAAAGGAGCAGTAAACATTCAATGGAAAAAGGACAGCCTATTCAACAAATGGTGCTGGTCCAACTGGCACTCAGCATGCAAAAGAATGAAAATAGACCCTTTCTTATCTCCTTGTACAAAGCTCAAGTGTAAGTGGATCAAAGATCTCCACATTAAACCAGATAAACTGAAACTATTACATGAGAAAGTTGGGAAAACCTTAGAACACATAGGCACAGGAGAAAATTTCCTGAACAAAACACCAATGGCTCAAGCTCTAAGGTCAAATATTAACAAATAGAACTTAATGAGATTGCAAAGTTTCTGTAAGGCTAAGGGCATCGTCAAGAAAACAAAACGGCAACCAACAGAATGGGAAAAGATCTTTACCAACACATCAGATAGAGGCCTAATATCAAAGGTATACAAGGAACTCAAAAAGCTAGACACCAGAGAATCAAATAACCCTATTAAAAAATGGGGTACAGAGCTAAACAAAACGTTCTCAGTTGAGGAAGACCGAATGGCCGAGAGACTTCTGAGGAAGTGCTCGACATCCTTAGCCATCAGGGAAATGCAAATCAAAACAACCCTGAGATTCCACCTCACACCAGTCAGATTGGCCAAGATCCAAAAATCAGATGACAGCAGATGCTGGCAAGGCTGCGGAGAAAGAGGAACACTTCTCCACTGTTGGTGGGGTTGCAAACTAATACAACCACTCTGGAAATCAGTCTGGCGATACCTCAGAAAATTGCATATAGTAGTACCTGAAGACTCAGCTATTCCACTTCTGGGCATATACCCCAGAGACACTTTAATACACAACAAAGATATATGCACCACAATGTTCATAGCAGCTCTATTTATAATAGCCAGAAGCTGGAAAGATCCCAGATGTCCTTCAGAAGATGAATGGATACAAAAATTGTGGTACATTTACACAACGGAATACTACTCAGCCACCAGAAACAATGACTTAACCAAATTCTTAAGAAAATGGCTGCATCTAGAGAATATCATCCTGAGTGAGATAACCCAGTCACAAAAGAACAGACATAATATGCAGTCACTGATATTGGGATGCTAACCCCAGAGGCTTACACTCCCCCAGAAACAACTCACAGACTGTATGAAGTCCAGGAAATAACGGAAACAAAAAAAATATATTTACAAAACATGAAGACTTTGACAATTTCCATGTTGCGTTTTGTTTTGCATGTACCTTATGCTCATTGTAACTATTAGGTTTTCAATGCATACTGTCAAGCCCTTGAAAAAATCAAGTACTGACTAAAAAATATATTCACATAGTTTTATGTAAAAGTTATTTTAATATCTAAAAAAAAAAGTACTGACAAAAATGTATAATTTTAAGCAAAATATTTTTAAAATCTGTACATTTATCTTTGTTTTGTAAAACAAAGTCGTTCAAAAAAAAAAACCAGTACTGACTAACAAATATATTCATACAGTTTTATGTAAAAATTATTTTAAAATCTGAAAAAAAAGTACTGACAAAAGTGTATTCTATAATTTTATGCAAAAAATGCTTAAAATCTGTACATTTATCTTTTTTTGTAAAATAAAGTTGTTAAAAAAAATAAATAAAATCTGAACCTATCTTTATAATCATAAGTTAGAGTATCAAGACATAGTGATCAAAACTAGGTGAAAGAGGCATAAGAAAATAAACACAGATTAACACAAAAAAATAAAAATGAAAGCATATGTACATATAAAGCATAAAATAAGCCTACTGAACTCCAAATAGATTGGATCCGAAAAGAAACTTCCCCGGCACATTATAGTCAAAACACCAAGTGCCCAAAGTAAAGAAAAAATATTAAAAGCAGTAAGTGGAAACGGCCATGTAACATATAAAGGCAGAATCACACATGATTTCTCAACAGAGACAATGAAATCTAGAAGAGCCTGGACAGACATCATATAGACACTAAGAGAGCACAGGTGCCAGCCAAAGCTGCTATACCCAGAAAAACTATTAATCACCATAGATGGAAAGACTAAGATATTCCAAGACAAAACTATATTTACACATCTGACAAAAAAACCAACACTACAACGAATTATAGGTAGAAAACTGATTACAAGGAGGGGAACTATATCCTAATAAAAACAAGAAAACTCCTAAGCAATAAAACCAAAAGAAGAAAGACATACAGGTACAATTCAACCCCCAAAAGCAAAAATAGCAGGAAACATCAACCACTATTCCTTGATATCTGTTAATATAAATGGACTCAATTCCCCAATAAAAAGACATAGGCTATCAGACTGGATACATAAACAAAACCCAGCAATTTGTTACATACAAGAAACTCGTCTCACAGACAAAGAGAGACACTATCTCAGAGTAAAAGGGTGGGAAAAAACCTTCCAAGCTAAGGGCCCCAAGAAGAAAGCTGGAGTGGCCATTCTAATATCTAATAAAGTAGATTTTCAACCAAAAGTTATCAAAAAAGATAAGGAAGGACACTTTTTACTCATTACAGGGGATATTTGCCAGGAGGAACTCTCAATCCTTAACATATATGCTCCAAATACAAAAGCACCAATATTCATAAAAGAAACCCTACCAAAGATCAAAAAATACATTGTGCCCACACAATAATAGTGGGAGACCTCAATACCCCACTCTCACCAATAGACATCAGGGAAACAAAAACTGAGCAAGGATACTGTAAAACTAGCAGAGACTATGAACCAACTGGAATTAATAGATATCTAAAGAACATATCATCCTAAAAAAAAAAGAATACACTTTCTTCTCAGCACCTCATGGCACCTTTTCAAAAATTGACCACATAACTGGTCACAAAACGAGCCTCAATATATATAAAAAGATTGAAATACTCCCATGCATCCTCTCAGATCATGATGGTCTAAGGCTGGTCTTTAACAACAACAAAGACAACAAAAAGCCCACATACACATGGAAACTAAATAACTCTAAAAAATGAAAGCAGGGTCAAAGAAGAAATAAAGAAAGAAATTAAGGATTTTCTAGAATTCAATGAAAACGAAAACACAACATACTCAAACCTATAGGATGCAATGAAAGCAGTACTGAGAGGAAAACTCATAGCTCTGAGTGCTTCCAAAAAGAAACTGGAGAGATCATACATCAGCAACTTGAGAGCACAGCTGAAAGCTCTAGAACAAAAGGAAGCAGATACAACCAAGAGGAGTAGACAAGAAAAAATCAAATTTAGGGCTGAAATCGACCAAATAGAAACAAAAAGAACCATCCAAAGAATCAACAAAACCAAGAGCTGGTTCTTTGTGAAAATCAGCAAGATTGATAAATCCCTAGCCAGACTAACTAGAGGTCAAAGAGAGAGTATCCAAATTAACAAAATCAGAAAGGAAAGTGGAGAAATAACAGCTGAATTTGAGGAAATTCAAGAAATCATCAGATCATAACACAAAAGCCTATACTCAACAAAGCTGGAAAATCTGGAGGATATGGATGAATTCCTAGACAGATACAAGGTACTAAAGTTAAACCAGGACCATGTAAACCATCTAAATAATCCCATAACACCTAAAGAAATAGAGGCAGTCATCAAAAGCCTCCCGACCAAAAAAAAGCCCAGGTACAGATGGTTTTAGAGCAGAATTTTATCAAACATTTATTAAAGACATAATACCAATACTCTCCAACCTATTCCAAATATATAATCAGATGGAACACTATCTAACTCATTTTTAAGGCTACAATAACTCTCATTCCTAAACCACACAGAGACCCTACATGGAAAGAGAACTTCAGACCAATCTCACTTATGAACATTGATGAAAAAATACTCAACAAAATACTTGCAAACCGAATCCAAGAACACATCAAAACGATCATTCACTATGATCAAGTAGGCTTCCTCCCTGGCATGCAGGTATGGTTTAACATATGGAAATCCATCAATGTAATCCACCATATAAACAAACTCAAAGAAAAAAAAACCCGCATGGTCATCTCACTAGATTCTGAGAAAACACTTGACAAAATTCAACACCACTTCATGTTAAAAGTCTTGGAAAAACAGGAATCCAAAGCCCATACCTAAACATAATAAAAGCAATATACAGCAAACCAACAGGAAACATCAAACTTAACGGTGCGAAACTTGAAGCAATCCCACTAAAATAAGGGACTTGACAAGGCTGCCCACTCTCCCCCTACCTATTCAACATAGTACTGGAAGTCCTGGCCTGAGCAATTAGACAGCAAAAGAAAATCAAAGGGATAAAAATTGGAAAGGGAGAGGTAAAAACATCAATATTTGCAGATGATATGATAGTGTACTTAAGCAACCCCACAAATTCTATCAGAGAACTCCTACAGCTGATAAACAAGTTCAGCAAAGTGGCCGGATATCAAATTAACTCAAACAAATCAGCAGCTTTCCTATCTTCAAAGGACAAACGTGGAGAAAGAAATTAGGAAAAAGATACCCTTCACAATAGTCACAAAAACTGTGAAATAACTTGGTGTGACTCTAACTAAGCAAGTGAAGGACCTGTATGACAAGAACTTCAAACCTCTAAAGAAGAAAATCAAGGAAGACCTCAGAAAATGAAAAGATCTCCCATGGTTATGGATTGGAAGGATCAACATTTTAAAAATGGCCATCTTACCAAAAGCAATCTACAGATTCAATGCAATCCACATCAAAATTCCAACCCAGTTCTTCACTGAGTTTGAAAGATCAATGTGCAATTTTATTTGGAATAACAAAAGACCTAGAATAGCTAAATCTATCCTCAACAACAAGAAAACATTTGTGGGAATCACTATCCCTTACCTCAAGCTATATTGCAATGCAATTGTGCTGAAAACTTCATGGTACTGGTACAGAAATAGGCATGTGGATCAATGGAATAGAATAGAAGATCCAGAAATGAGCCCTGATTTTTGACAAAGGAGCTGTAAACATTCAATCAAAAAAGGCCAGCCTCTTCCACAAATGGTCTTGGTCCAACTGGCACTCAGCATGCAGAAGAATGAAAATAGACCCTTTCTTTTTCCTTGTACAAACCTCAAGTTTATGTGGATCAATGATCTCCACATTAAACCAGATACACTGAAACTATTAGATGAGAAAGTAGGGAAAACCTTAGAACACATAGGCACAGGAAAAAATTTCCTGAACAAAACACCAATGGCTCAAGCTCTATGGTCAAAGATTGACAAATGGGACTTAATGAGAATGCATAGTTTCGGTAAAGCTAAGGACACTGTTAAGAAAGCAAAACAGCACCCAACAGATTGGGAAGAGATCTTTGCCAACTTCACATCAGATAGAGGAATAATATCCAAGGTATACAAAGAACTCAAATTTGAGATACCAGAGAATCAAACAACCCTATATAAAAAATGGGGTACAGACTTAACCAAAAATTTAATTGAAAAATATCGAATGGCTGAGAAACATCTAAGAAAGTGCTCAACATCCTTAGCTATCAAGGAAATGCATATCAAAACAACCCTGAGATTCCACCTCACACTAGTCAGATTGGCCAAGATCCAAAAGTCAGATGACAATAGATGCTGGCGAGGATGTGGAGAAAGAGGAACACTTCTCCACTGATGGTGGGGTTGTAAACTGATACAACCACTCCGGAAATCAGTCTGGCGTTTCCTCAGAAAAATGGACATAGTACTACCTGAAGACCCAGTTATTCCACTTCTGGGAGTTTACCCCAAAGATACTCCAACATACAACAAAGATACATACACCACAATGTTCATTGAAGCTCTATTTATATAGCCAGAAGCTGGAAAGAACCCAGATGTCCTTCAGTAGATGAATGGATACAAAAATTGTGGTACATTTACACAATGGAGTACTACTCAGCTATCAGAAACAATGGCCTATCGAAATTCTCAAGAAAATGGCTGCTGCATCTAGAGAATATCATCCTGAGTGAGATAACCCAGTCACAAAAGAACAGACATAATATGCAGTCACTGATAATGGGATACTAACCCCAGAAACCCTGAAAACCCCAGAAACAACCCACAGATTTGTGAAGATCAAGAAAAAAAGAGGAAAAAAAGAATATATTTTAATTAAAATCAAACTGTATCACATCCCCCTTTCCTTCCTACAGTCCCTCCCAGTTTCTCTCCTATCTCCTCAAATTAATAACCTCTTTTCCTATATTATTGTTACATATATACATATGTGTATGTATAGGTACCCACAAATACTTAATTATAACCTTATAAAAATGTTTGTATACTTTTATGCAAAAATGCTTAAAAATCTGCACATATATCTTTGTTTTTTAAAATAAAGTTAAAAATGTTAAAAAAAATAAAAGGAACTATACACCAGAGAATCCAACAACCCTATTAAAAAATGGGATACAGAGCTAAACAAAACATTCTCAATTGAGGAATTTCGAATGGCTCTAAGGAAGGGCTCCACATCCTTAGCCATCAGAAAAATGCAAAGCAAAACAACACTGAGATTCCACCTCACACCAGTCAAATTGGCCAAGATCCAAAACTCAGATGACAGCAGATGCTGGTGAGGTTGTGGAGAAAGAGGAACAGTTCTCCACTGTTGGTGTGGTTGAAAAATGATACAAACACTCCGGAAATCACTCTGTCGGTTCCTCAGAAAATTGGACATAGTGCTACCTGAAGATCCAGCTATTCCACTTCTGGGCATATACCCCAGAGACACTCCAATATACAACAAAGATACATGCACCACAATGTTCATTGCAACTCTATTTATAATAGCCAGAAGCTGAAAAGAACCCAGATGTCCTTCAGTAGATGAATGGATACAAAAATTGTGGTACATTTACACAATGTAGTACTACTCAGCTATCAGAAACAATGACTTAACAAATTCCTAAGAAAATGGTTGCATCTAGAGAATATCATCCTGAGTGAGATAACCCAGTCACAAAAGAACAGACATAATATTCAGTCACTGATAATGTGATACTAACACCAGAAAGCTCTGAACACCCCAGAAACAACTCCCAGACTTCATGAAGTTCAAGAAAAAAAAAATCATTATGCTCAGTCCTTACACACCAAGGAAACTTTGACTAATTCAGGGTTACATCCTGTTTTACACGTACTTATTGCTCATTGTAACTAGTAAGACCTTAATGCACACTATCAAACCTTTGGGGAAAAAGCCAAGCACTGACAAAAATATGTTCATATACATTTATGCAAAATGCTTAAAATTTGTTCTTTTATCTTTGTTTTTTAAAATAAAGTTGTTCAAAAAAATCTAAGTAGATATGTCTAAGAAGAGAGAAAGAGAGAGAGAGAGAGAGAGAGAGAAATCCAAATGGCCAACAGATATATAAAAATATACTTATCATCACAAATTAGCACATAAATTCAAATCTACAAAGTAATGAAATATCATTTCCCAATTATAATCTGAAAAGCAAATGTTGAGGACAATGTGGCAATAAAGTAACTATTGTATATAGTGGGGAATGTAAATATGCTGACTCTTTATGGAAAATTACATAAAGTTTCTACAAAACTGAAAAAGAGAGCTACCCTATGATCCATTACTTCCACTCTGGACAACTGTCCAAAATAGTTGTAATAAGACCACTATCTCAAAGAGATACCTGCACACCCACATTCCCTTCAATGTTAGTCATAACAGTCAAGATAAGAAAACAGCTTAAATCATGTTTTAGTGAA
The DNA here is from genome assembly GCF_963924665.1 of Micromys minutus. Classification (NCBI taxonomy): domain Eukaryota; kingdom Metazoa; phylum Chordata; class Mammalia; order Rodentia; family Muridae; genus Micromys; species Micromys minutus. The sequence goes on from NC_137957.1 coordinate 5,844,492, forward strand.
TGTATAGACACAGAAAATGTCTTAAGGAGTTTAAATGGGTTGGTGGATACATAGACAATAGATAGATAATAGGAAGATAAATGATACATAGGTTAATGATAGATAGACAGACAGACAGACAGATTGATGGATTTTTGGCTTAGATTTTATTTAGTAGGCTACTTGAATGTTTCAACCTCCCTTCAAGCCCACTGACCACAGGAGGTAAGGGAGGAAGATGGTTAATAGGACAAAGGGAGTTGCGGACCTGTTTAGAAGTGGTTCTTTGGAGACATTACAATCTTCATTAACTGGATATCAGTTCATTCCAGTAGGAAGCACCAAAAAGATACTCCGTAGCAAAACAGCTCAATCCAGCAGAAACTGAGAGGCTCCACTGGATCAACATGAGTCAGAGGAAGGAGAAAGAAGCATCCAGAATACCACAGGAAGTTTTTTGACACATTTTTCTCCACGAAGTCATGACAAGTGAAGATCAGCAAAGGCCAGTGAAGCACTGCACTGCCAGTGGAGACCAGCAAAGCATTTTAAGGCATAGCAATCCAAGAGCATTCTCTCAATGTTTATTGGGTTCTGTTTATACACTTTCCAAACATCATGTGCCCTCTCAAGCATCTGTTTCAGAAAAACATCCTCTCACAGTTTCCAGAAAACTATCACATGGCACAAATAAGTTTCCAAAGAAACCAGGAATTTTCACTTAAATAGATAATGAATTGATTGATTGATTAAGATAGATAATAAATGGATAATAATGATAGATAGGTTATAAGTAGAGATCGATGATAGATAGAGATAGGAGAGATAAATAGGTGATAGATAGAAATGATAGTGATAGATAAATTCACATACTTACATACGTACATACATATATGCACACATCATATATAGATACAAAGATGTATAAATTAATATGAATTAGGCTTATCCCCATCTAGTTTCCAAACAAAAAAGACTCAAACTATAATTTATTTATTAGGCTCTACACAACTATTGGGGGATTACCCCAATCTAATTCTCTAGTGCTAGTCTAGCTACTTCTCCAAATATACTTCTCAATTGCTTGCTATTTGAATCTTCCTCTGTTATTACTTTTTCAGCAGTCTGGTGTTCTGCTGTTTATATAAGAGTTTCAAAAAACATGAAGTACAAACTGATGAAGCCAGAAGAATCAAGGGACAGAATTTTCTTGTCAGAAATTTTAATACATTTATGTTAATAATTAAGTCAATCTCCAAATCCAAACTGCAGGCAAGAATTAAGCAATAACATCCATCAACATGATTCAAGTGTTCAATTGTTCATAGAACAATTCAACCAAATAAGAGTAGAACTGTTCTAAAGTCCGCAGACACTATTACTATCACATACAGTATTTGAAGGGCTGTAACAAGCCTTGACAAATTTGAGAGAATTAAAATTATACAAAACATGCTCTCTAACCAATTGAAATTAAAATGAAAGTCAGTTTTAAAGTATTTATGACATGAAATCAAAAGTGGAATATTGGATAAGAAGACCAGTAGGCTTAGACATATCAAAACCTATTTTAGTAAGTGTTCTTAAATGCTTCCCTTCTAGCCCACTACCCATGAGAGGTAGAGGGGGGAAAAGTTAATGGGAAATGGAAGGGGTGGACCTATTTAGAAATAGTTCATTGGAGCTCTTTAGCTATTCAGTCCTCTAGCAAAACACCAACACAAATCAGCAGGAGCAATCCAGTCCACTCGGCAATCACAACTCACAAATAAGCAATGGCAGTTCAATCCAGAAGAAACTGTGAGGCTCCACACATCAGCCCAAATCCATGGAAGCAACAAAAGGCTGTAGGAACATTACATGAAGTTCTTTGGCCAGTTATTCTCTACAAAGTCATGACAAGCAACAATCAGCAATGCAATGCAAGATGAACCAACGCAAGAACTTAGTCAGTAAAATCTAGTGAGGTAGAGCAAGATAAACTAATGCCAGAGCCTCTTCCCAGTGTCTGAGGGTTTATATTTATATTCTTTCTAAACATCAAGTATTTATCATGTGTTTGCTTCAACACTCTCCACATGTCTACTTTACCAAAACTTTCTTTCACCTGTGTCTGCATTAGCAAAGCATCATATGATGTACCTGAGTTTCTAAAAAGAAAAAAATCCACTTCAGAGACAGGTAGGATGAAAGGGGAACCCAAAACTTGACACACATAATAAATTTATGTTTAATACATTTTTAGAAAAAAATGGATTTCTGTGAAGCATATTTAGATGACCACCAGAATTTTTGTAGTCTTTATAGAGATGTGTAAGGCTCTACAAAACAATAACTAAAATTATTATAAAGATGCCATTTAGTCTTAATTGTAGTAACACAGCAACACCATCTATAAGAGAGATGGACAGTGTTCTGTCTCAACATTTCATCACAATCAATAAAATTAGCATCCAATACCTTTGGCTCAAATCAAAAAATGTGATTCAGAAAATTATTGGCCTCAACCATAGCCCATCAAAATCATCTATAAAATTTTGCTCAATAAAAAAGTATCTCATTTTTCTTTTAACATGTCATACCTTTCTCCAGAAAAAAAATCAGTCAACATCTTCCTAACACTGGAAGTCAGGAGTGATATGAGGTACAAGTAAAAACCCTTGGTTGAACAGCACTGAATGAGTGGACTAAGGTAGACAGTGAAGACACCTCCTTCATTGAGGGAAACAAAAACACTCTAATATGTAGCTATTCCATCCTTTGACACAAAGACCAATGTGAGAAGCCAAGAAATAATCAAAGAAAATAAGCTGCATTAACCTTCATTGTGTAGTAATAGGTCAGGGCTAACAGCCAGATACCAAGCAATTTTTATCTCATTGCAATTTTGTTGCCTGTCTTTTAAAAAACTGCAGTCAGAAATCTATGTTATGAGAATTTAGTCAGAGTAATAAGAGGAAACCACCAAGTTTGAAGCTTAAATGTTGATAAGCCTCTTACTGGGGGAAAGCCATAAGGTGGCTTTATAAGGAAATGAGATCTTTGAATTAAGATGTGCTTTCATCCTGCATCACAGTTATGAGGCTTTCTGACTGGCTGGTTCTCCACTTTTCAGAATTAACATCTATAAAACATTGGATTTTCCTTCCTTTTATTTAAGAGTAAACATTTCAATTTGCATGAGATTTGTGTCAAACGTAAATGATATAAAATACAAGTAGGGCATGGCAGAGCTTGCCTCTAATACCAGCACTCAGAAATGGAGGCAGAATCAGAAGTTTCAGGTCATCCTAAACTACATAATCTAAAAAGAGATGTATACTCAATGAAGAAATCCAAACAGAATTCAGATGACAACAAACCACACTCAAGGTCTCAGAGGACATTTTCCCTTTGCTCAACAAATTTTCACGAGGTGGATTAAGCCACCATCAACTTGTTAGTAACTTCTGAAATTGAGTCACCAAGGACTCTTTTTTTTTTTTTTTTTTTTTTTTTTTTTTTTTTTTTTTTTTTTTTTTTTTGCATTCTTTGTGACTGGTAGCAACATAAAACTAATGCTAGAGTTACAGAACTTGCAGCAAAGCCTGCCTCTGCTCCCTCCCCACTCCAACCCCAACCCTAGAAGATGGATAAGCATCTGTGAAAGGCTGCAATTTTTCCTGATATCATCCACTCTTTCAACAGAAAGGGTGCTCAGAAATCTACCGGAAGATGTAATTTTAGGTGTGGCAAGAGAGAAGGGAACTAAGGTTGACCTCATTCGAAAAGGATCAGGGAAAATATAACTTTCAAGTGACCATTGTGGGGAAAAGAGCACTGCATACTAATGGGAAGACTAGGGCCTGTGGTGAGATGGTGAAATGAGACCAGGGAAAGAACACACACAGGTTTCCTCACCAGCTGCTGCTCCACAGATTGTGTGTCTCTCAAGGACCTCCAGTGAACAACTGTCAAACAGCAAGTATGATTGTGATATATATTTTTTACCATATTCTCAAAATGCAGACAGAGAGCAAACATTTACATTTTGGGCTTCACGTCATTACTACTGATATTTCAGAAAAAGGAGAGAGTTGATTGTTAATCACTTCTGATAAACTATTAGTATGAGGAAACAAAGCTGATATTATTGCATTGTGGTCACTCTTTTTTTTCCTAACTATAAGAGGGATAAAATACAGTTCCTACTTAATTGAAATAATAAACTATGGAAAATTACCACCTAACAAAATAAACTACTACTTTAAATGAATACAAACAGTATCCATTTCAGAAAGTTTTAGAAGAACCCTCCATTCCCCAGAAGGTACTAAAATCATTTCAGCACTTACTGGAAGATATGTAGCATCCAAATTCTTCATGAGCCTAAACATTCATTCTCAACATGAGTAAGATAAAAATATCATAGATATATTTTAAAACTCAATAATTAAAGACACTATGAGAAAAGAAACTGAATCTTAAACACTCTTAGAACTCCCAAACTGACTAGGTGACTTTGCATAGATTAAAACACTTGGGAATATCTGCTAATATTAATTGAAGCAGTATTTACAGGGGAGAGGCAAAGGTTATTATTCACTGAATGAAATTGTTTCCAGATCTATTTGGTCCAAATTACAAAAATATATAACTCTTCATCTCCCAGGAATTATTTTTCTAGACTAACACACTCTAGCTGTGCTTGCTAATACATAAAGTGCCAGTCCACCCAAAAGATCTGCTGTTACACCCAGGCTTAGCAGCAGTGTTAGGAGTGGTAACAGTTTACTTGTGTTAAAACACGAGTACTGAAATCTGGCTCACTACTTTGTCAAGCACTTTATATGTTAAATTTGTGTGCATGCCTGAGTGTGTGTGTTCATATGTGTGCATGTAATGAAAGGGCCACCCAGAGGCTGTCCCACCTGGGAATCCATCCCATATGCAGCCACTATTACTGATGCCAAAAAGTGCTTGCTGACAAGAGCCTGATATGGACATTTTCTGAAAGGCTCTGCCTGAGCCGAATAAATACAGAGGCAGATGATTGTGGCCAATCATCGCACTGAGAATAAGGTCCCCAGTGGAAGAGTTGGGGAAAGGACTGAAGGAGCTGAAGGATTTTGCAACTCCATAGGAAGAACTATAGTATCAACCAAGCAGAAGCCCCAGAGCTCCCAGAGACTAAACCACTAACCAAAGAGTACACATGGAAGGACCCATGGCTCCAGCCACATGTGTAGCAGAGAATGGATTTGTCAGGCATCAATGGGAGGAGAGGGCCTTGTTCCTGTGAAGGGTCAGTGCCTCAGGGTAAAGGAATGCCAGGGCAGAAAGGTGGGAGTGGGATATGGGAGGGGGAGCATCCTCATAGAATCTGGGGAAGAAGGCACAGGAGAGGGGAAAACCCTGACAAGGGGTAACATTTGAAATGTAAGTACATGAACTATCCAGTAAGAAGGAAGGAATATTGAAGGAGGGACTGAGATGAGAGTGCCAATGGCTGAGAGAAACTTATTAAATATTATACGATTAAATGAAGAAAAGAAGGGAGAGACTACAATAATAAATGTGTCTTATCTAGCACTTTCTGTCAGTATTCCTCTAGTATATACATGGTAAGAAACCCTGCCTCTCCCATCAGCCAAGGAGAGAGGTAGTTCTCCATGTTCCAAAATCACCCCTGTGAACACTGAGTACTTAATCTTGCTAATGCTGGACTAGCTGCCAGTATAAGTAAGTACATGTGTCAAAAAGCAAAAAATGGAATCATTTAATAATTTGTTACCCTAAATTTAAAGCCAAGTTTCCCCTGCAATCTTGTGTTGCTAGATCACAAAAAGGAAATATCTGTAACTGGTGTGGCCTGCAAGATCCTTTTGGGGAGAACATAAACTTAGTCTCAGTGTTATGCTCTGTAAATGATAAATATTTGTTAAATATTCATATGAGTGAAGAGGGAATATTTATTTGAACAATAAGAAAAATAAGTAACCTACAATATTTTTGATACTTGACTGGAAATACAAGTATTTGCTACAACTGAGATAGATATATCAAAATATAATAATTTTTATTTTATCTTTTAATATAGAATTTTGCAAAAATTATAAATACGTCATTGCATTAGCCTAAAGGTAATGATTGAATAATTAATTTCTACTAATAATCCAAAAAATATTACAGACTAGTGAAATGGTTCTCAACCTATGGGTCATGGCTTCTTTGGGGTCAAAAAACTCTTTCACAGGGATTACCTAAGGCCACTAGAAAACACACAAATTTACATTAAAATATAACAATAGCAAAATTACAGTTATGAAGTAGCAATAAAAATAGTTATTAGGTTGGGATTCATTAAAATTGTACTAAATTGTCACAGCATTTGAAATATTGAGAACCACTAACCTATTATAACCTAGTATATTATTTATTATGAACTACTATTTTCCTTATGAGAATAAATTTATTACATTTTATTTTACAGGGTAAATATCTGAGAAAAGCTGCTTTAAAACAAAATTCAATGAGGGTTAAGTCTCGACATGAAGCCAATATAATACTGTGGTTTTTAAAATATATAAAATTTACTGGAGAAACTTTTGAATGCTTGGAGATAGTAAAATGGACAGTGGTGAATGCCAAAAAGAAAGGTAGTGTGTTTTTGTAATTTGTTCACTGATTTATATGGGCCCAGGATTTCTATATGTTTGGACTAATATGGTAGGTAGGTAAGCAGATCGATGGATGGGTGACAGATGTTATATCAGATGATAAATGGATAGATGATAGATAGATAGATAGATAGATAGATAGATAGATAGATAGATAGATAAATAGATAGATAGATAGATAGATAGACAGACAGACAGATAGGTAGAAACAGATAGATACATAGATAAATAGATGGATACAAAGATAGATACAAAGATACATATAGATATGTGTATCGATTTTTACCAACTGAAAACAACAAATGCATTAGGAAATGGTTGATGGGGTAATGGAAGATTAACTCAAGTAGAGAAACAGCAGAAATTGTTCCAATAATTTAGAGAAAGACGCTGAAAAATAGGTGTGACTAAGATGTCAGGGCACAAGATAGGCAGCCATGCAGACCATCATGGCTCCATCCTTTACCTAAAGTATTACAACAGGACTATGTCATGTTTATGTGCAAATTCTAGGGCTTTTTCTTACACCGTCACTTCAGAGATCACAAAAAATATTAACAAAAAATGCTTTCGTTGACAAATATAAAAATGAAAAAATCAAAGGCACAACACTGTATTTTACACCTCTCATCCCCTTATGTAGAGTTAATCTGAATTCAAACAACAAAGCTGTCACTTTAAATGAAATGCTAGTGTTAAAATTACTAACAATAGAACAAGAAAATCAACATAAATTCCTAAGTAGCAAATTTTTTTGTTTTAGAAATATAGCATTATGGAATGGTAGGAATAAAGAGAAATTTTAAAAGATGAATGTGCAATAAAGAACTACAGACTTATCAAGAGTTTTTTTAGGAAGAGTAAAGTACAATGTATATCTAAAGGCAAAATAGCAGAGACAATTGTATGTTACACAAATACATAATTAATGTTTGATTTAGTTTCTATTTGAAATTTAGATAATGTAGAAATATCAAAAATTATATACATAAGAATGATACAAATATTTTCATAGAAGCCACCAACAAGGACACCGATGACACAGCTGTATTAACAAATCGATTGTCAAGTGAAAGAAAGCTGCATGTCTACAGGCTCATTGGCTGTGATGTCTTCAATCAGGTTACATTGCCAGGTTCTTCTGACATTTCTCTCTTCAGGTCCAAATACTAATGACTTCACACCAGGCAGGGATGAGAAATCATACAGCAATAACAACATTCATCCTGCTGGGGCTGACAGATGACCCAAAGCTACAGGTTCTAATTTTTCTGTTTTTGCTTCTCACCTACATGTTGAGTGTGACTGGGAACCTCACCATTATCACCCTGACACTCTTGGATCCCCATCTCAAAACACCCATGTACTTTTTTCTCCGAAATTTCTCTTTCTTAGAAGTTTCATTCACCACTGTTTGTATTCCCAGATTCCTGTACATGATGGCTACAGGAGATAACACCATCACTTACAATGCTTGTGCTGCGCAGCTGTTTTTTGTTGTCTTCTTTGGGGCAACAGAATTCTTCCTTCTGGCCGCCATGTCCTACGATCGCTATGTAGCCATCTGCAAGCCCCTGCACTACACAACCATCATGAACAACCGAGTGTGCACAGTTCTAGTCCTCTCCTGTTGTTTTGCAAGCCTATTGATCATCTTTCCACCTCTTGGCCTCGGCTTCCAGCTGGAGTTCTGTAACTCGAACAAGATTGATCATTTTGGCTGTGATGTCTCTCCTATTCTACAGATAACCTGCTCAGACACTGTGTTTATAGAGAAGATTGTCTTGGCTTTTGCCATACTGACACTCATTATAACTCTGGTATGTGTTGTTCTCTCCTACACATACATCATCAAGACCATTTTAAAATTTCCTTCTGCCCAACAAAGGAAAAGGGCCTTTTCTACCTGTTCTTCCCACATGATTGTGGTTTCCATCACCTACGGCAGCTGCATTTTCATCTACATCAAACCTTCAGCAAAGGAAGGGGTGGCCATCAACAAAGTGGTATCTGTGCTCACAACTTCAGTTGCACCCTTGCTTAACCCATTCATTTATACACTTCGAAACAAGCAAGTAAAAGACGCATTCAAGGAAACAGTAAAACGAATCCTCTTTCTCACAAAGAAGTAAGTTTTTCAAGCTGACTTGAATTTAAGTCTAACTTAGCATCCAATCCACAGACTTGACAGTCTGTGCTTTCCTCTTACCACAGAGATTTGAGATTTTTTTCTCCATAAGGAACTGTTTTCTCTCATAATCCAAAAATGAAAATCAAGTAAGTTGTTTCACAATCTTTTAAGTTTGTTTTATTTATAATAGTTTCTTCTATTATTGTATTCTCCAAAGATGCATTTCCAATATCATACAAAAGGCATGCAAACAACAGTTGTGTCTCTGGTTGTGTGGCTTTCTCAAGATGTGGAATCTCAACACCCATGTTTCACTCATTAAATCCCTTATATCATGTCTTGCTTCTTGGGAATACTTGAGTTTCTTGACTGACTCATCAAGAGTCATTATAGACATTTTTAAAAAAACCTATACTACATTTTAATGTGATCAAAGTTTCAATGCTAAGCAGCAACAACTTTCAGTGCTGACATTTCACTGGGTCATCTCAGAATACACACAATAGGGATGCTGACAAGCCTACCACTGCTTGGTGCACACATGAGCTTCCCTTTCCCTGAAAACTAAACATCTTCCCCTCCTAATCTGTCCTGTATAACAATCTTGCCCTAATCAAGGAACTGAAGTTCAACTCACCTTCAGCTGCTAATTCAGGCATTAGGGATGATCTATTCAGTGCCATCAATATATCAGTATCGGAGATGTTAATGTTCATCTGTATGATATGCTTCTCTGAAGAGCCCCACTGTGCAAGGCAGTGTTTGAGATCAAAATACCTTATTAAAAAAACAAAAGGAAAATGAGACAATTCAGTTGGTTTTGTTGAAAATTTGTAGAGAAGGCTGAAGTTGGGAACAAAAACATTCCTTTGAGATAGAGCTGATATATGACCTTTCTTGGTGACTATACAGGAAGAAAGATGCAAGATCAGGGTAATTACTTAGATATGTGCACAGATTACATGCATTAGCAATTAACTCTAAGTTACCAATAATGCAGTGGTGTCTCATTAAGAAAAGAAAAAAAGGCACTTTCCCTTGGTGTCATTTAACCAAGAGTGAGTCAAGATTTGAAGGCTCCACATTATATTCCCTGTGTCTTTCATCCTCTGTCTGTTGCATTAGTCTGTTGATGCCTGTATCAGTATTGGTAGTCTGTCCCTGTAGATGTCTGTCTGTGGTTGTATCTGTCTCTTTCAGTGAGTCTCTGTGTCTAATTGTCTGTGTGTGAGTGCAGGTGAAGGTGCATGTGCATCATATGAAATGAATGTTCCTGTATGTGTTTTCTGTGACTGACTAGCTGTGTATCTATCTGTTCCTAACAAACAGCTTTACTCTTTATTGAACAACTCAGAAGTATCACATGAGAAGAGAGACTGTACTTTACAGAAAACTAACATCTTTAGAGAGATTAAGTAACTGTTCCAGCTGATCCCAACCAACCGAAATAACAAACATTGTTTATCAACCAATATCTATAAAGATTTGCTTTCAAACTTTATGGTAGTTTTCAGAAAATAGGTTACAACTTATGTTTTGCTACTTTCGACAATTGATGTGTGGATGTTACCTAGGTCAGGAGCATTGTAGAGTACATAGTTTGAAATTGTAACTATATATTAACTTAGGTAGTAAAAGTTAAATATATAAAAAATTCAAGGCAAATAATGTTGGTTTTTATATTTTTCCTCTTAAAGGCAGTTTAATCCAACAGTTTGGGTACACAGTAGGATAGCAGTCTTAAGGGATAAGGGACTTCAAGGTATATTATTAACTCCACCTATGAAATGCAGCAAAAGTTCAAGATTCTTAGGATGTAAAAGGTATTTTCAGAATACTGCATCATCACAGATACATGCAAAGTAGTCTACAAAGAAAACAACATGCTATGTTCATGTCTTAAATTTATGGAGCTTGTAACATATGTAAGTATTTTTCTGTGATGGAATACTCTTTTTTATTTTTTTCTGGGGAAACTGTGAAAGTCATGGATGAGTTTGAGATGGTTGGATGAGAAACATCTAGTAATCATCATAAAAGTAACTTGGACCAAATTGTTGAAATGCTATTAAGTGGTAGTCTTTCATTGTTTTCATGTTCTGTAATTGGGAAAATAAAGTTTTATGTCTTCACTGTGTACCTAGCTATTATTTATTTCTATCAAATATCTTTTAATCACTCAGGTATATTCAAATTAAGAGCATAGTCAAATTAAAGATATGTATAGTATAAATAAATTATATACTATATTTTATATACTAATATATAACATATTATTATAATATTATTCTCTGTTATACTACAAAAATATCTATAGAAAATAAGAATATATTGCAAAGAATTTCTTCACTCATATTAAAATTTTCTAAAACATCAACAAAACATAACTAATGTCCTCAGACTTCCTTTTTGATAATTAAGCACACATGTGCAAGATCGGCACCTCTACTAAGCTGCTGTGTTAATGAGTGCACCTGAAGTGTGACTCCATAGCAAGCAGAGTTTATAATAGTTGATCACCTTATTTGCTTTGTACAATGGTGAATGCTAAGCATATTCTAAAGAATCACTTATCTAGGTATGGTAGTATGCCTGTAATCTCAGCGCTTGGAAAGCAGACACAGGAAGGTCTGGAGTTGAAGACTAGTAGCAAGTTCAAGACCATCCTTAGCACAGAAACCCTCTCTCAAAACATGAAAAGAAAATGTTTAATTTTTTAATCCTGTCCAATTTACCATGCAAGAACCAAGTACATTTGCATAGGATAAATATTTAAAGTTAAGTAGGTTCGGAAAAGGCAATCATCTTCCTGTGTTCCAGAAAATGGGGAATTCTTCTCCTGGTCACTCACACAATAAGAGAAAATGCAAATCAGGCCACATGTGCTGAGTCTTTAGAACCTTAACACCGAGCATGTTTGGAGGAGAAGGAGATACAGACAGAACATCAGTTACTAAAGTCACTATTGCATCATTTCCTGCCACTACTGAAGCTGACTTTAACAAGTTTGATCAACCAAAATATTCAGAATTTTGTATCATTTACTTTTTCATAAAGATTAAATTTTCAAATGGAAATAATTCATTTTCCACACTCATCTCCAAAGGTATGTGTCTATACAACTTTGTTCCCAACCTTTTATATCCCCTCAGAATTAACAGTTTCTTCCATCAAAAATTTTTCCTGCTAGGGCAGGTAAAGAATGCTGAGATGGGGGAAATAGTGTTCCCCAGTGAAGAGTAAATCAATTGGTTATCAATTTAAAATTACATTGTTTGAAAACATACATACACATAGCATTAAACAGACTTGGCGATTATATTTAGGAGTGTGTGTGTGTGTGTGTGTGTGTGTGTGTGTGTGTAACAACAATTAATGAAAAAGGAGCCCATGAATTTTTGTTTTGTTTTGTTTCATTTTAGCTTTTCATACAGGTTTATGTATTCACTTCTCAATTCACAAACCCTCTACACAATAAGATTACACCAAATAGACAACAATATAAACTGCCCTTCTATATGAGGTATTAGACCTATAAAATTTTTAAAGGTTCATAGCTACTTAATGCCCATTAAGCCCACCTGGATCTAATGCATTCTGCTGGATCGCCACCTTGGAGTTTCCTCTCATCCTCTTCCCTCTTATCCTCTTCTCCACCTCTCTTACCTCACACAGTCACTAGCTCTTTTTTATTTTACTAATTAAAATGGTAAGGCTCAGATGAAGTCACCTCATGAGTAAGCGACTAGCCAGCCCTTCTTTCTGAAGTGGAATTAACACTAAAATACAAACAGCTTCAGGACAATCTACATTTCCCCCTTATTGTCCCATTAAAAGGCTATTTTCCGCTCTTGGCCTCTCTTGCTCTTGTGCTCTTGCAGCCTTGCTCTCCCTCATCCCTTTCCTTTCCCCCTCTCTCCCACGTGCTCATGGCCTGCCTCTACTCCTCTACTTCTCTCTCTCTCTCTCTGTCTCTACCACCCTCTTAACTCTCCCATGACCTGAATAAACTCTATTCCGTACTATTAAAAAAAGGCTATTTTCCCTCTGATGACAAGCTTTATAAAATGAGTGCAACTATTACCATTCTAATTTTATAAAGTATAAGACAGCTTTAACACCCAATCCATCAATTTTGTCTATTAAATAAAGCACTCTTTTATATATCTTGAAAGACGATAATTTTACACCTGACCTATATCTTGGTTTTAGATCGTATGTCACCTGAAAATCATCTTTTTAGATATATATTAACTTTCTTAATGCCAAAGAGCTGGTTTGTCTATGAGGCTACCAGTCTTCAACCACATCAAAAATCCCAGAATGACTAATATTACCTGATAGATGAGAAGCACAAAACAAACCTTCCAAAAGTAGCCAATATATAGAGACCGCTGATCACTTGGAAAGTCCCTTATCCCTCAAAAGGTTGGAGCATCAGTCTTCAGTCTTCTGGCCAAGGATCATATCTGACAGACATTTTTAATGCAGAATTTTGAAGGGTTAACAATTTTGGCTTGGCAAAGCTTATCAGACAAGTATTCTACAAAAGTGACGCTTTCTGGACAGTATTTTCTGTAGATGAATGAGGCAATTCTTGCCTAGTAGCTATCTCGCCACACAGGAGATACTCTATTGATTTTCAATTTCTTCTTAGAATCTAAGAAGGGAAGGCACTCAGAGCATCTGACACCAGGAACAGTGGAGATCCAGGATCATAGGCCTGGTGAGAAGGCTTTCCAAGTAGCTGAAAAGCAGAGAGATCTCTTCTGAGCCCGCAGAAAGTGCGCCCCCCCAACGTGGTCCAGGGAACCCGGAACCCGGCATTGGGCTCTCTGTTCCCAGCTGGCAAAAATTGGGTGCAGAACAAGCACTGAGATCATCTGCCACCAGGAACAGTGGAGATCCAGGGACAAAAGCCAGGTACAAGGGAAAGGCAAGAAACAATCACTGACAACAAGATGGCAAGAGGAAAGTGAGAGAATGTACCCCAGGCTATTATAAATAGAGCTGCTATGAACATTGTGGTACATATATCTTTGTTGTGTACTAAGGTGTCTCTGGGGTATATGCCCAGAAGTGGAATAGCTGGGTCTTCAGGTAGTATTATGTCCAATTTTCTAAGTTATCGCCAGACTGATTTCCAGAGTGGTTGTATTAGCTTGCAACCCCACCAACAGTGGAGAAGTGTTCCTCTTTCTCCGCAACCTCTCCAGCATCTGTTGTCAGCTGAGTTTTGGATCTTGGCCAATCTAAATGGTCTGAGGTGGAATCTCAGGGATGTTTTGATTTGCATTTCCCTGAGGCTAAGGATGTAAAGCACTTCCTCAGATATTTCTCAGCCATTCGATACTACTCAACTGAGAACGTTTTGTTTAGCTCTGTACCCCATTTTCTAATAGGGTTGTTTGATTCTCTGGTGTCTAACTTCTTGAGTTCTTTGTATACTTTGGATATTAGACCTCTATCAGATGGGGGTTGGAAAAGATCTTTCCCAATCTGTTGCCTGCTGTTTTGTTTTCTTGACAATGTCCTTAGCCTTACAAAAACTTTGCAATCTCACTAAGTCCCATTTGTCAATCTTTGACCTTAGAGCATGAGCCATTGGTGTTCTGTTCAGAAAATTTTCTCCTGTGCCTATGTGTTCTAAGATTTTCCCTATTTTCTCTTCTAATAATTTCAGTGTACCCAGTTTAATGTGGAGATCTTTGATCCACTTACACTTGAGCTTTGTACAAGGAGATAAGAAAGGGTCTATTTTCATTCTTCTGCATGCTGAGTGTCAGTTGGACCAACACCATTTGTTGAAGAGACTGATCTTTTTCCATTGAATGTTTACAGCTCCTTGTCAAAAATCAAGTGACCATATATGTGAGGGCTCATTTCTGGATCTTCTATTCTATTCCATTGATCCACGTGCTTATCTCTGTACAAGTACCATGCAGTTCTTAGCACAATTGCCTTGTAATATAGCTTGAGGTCAGGAATAGTGATTCCTGCAGATGTTTTCTTGTTGTTGAGGATGGATTTCGCTATTCTAGGTCTTTTGTTATTCCAAATGAAATTGCACATTGCACTTTCCAACTCAGTGAAGAACTTGGTTGGAATTTTGATGGGATTGCATTGACTCTGTAGATTGCTTTTGGTAAGATGGCTATTTTTAAAATGTTGATCCTTCCAATCCATGACAACAGGAGATCTTTCCATTTTCCAAACTTTTTCTCGATTTCCTTCTTTAAAGCTTTGAAGTTCTTGTCATACAGGTCCTTCACTTGCTTAGTTAGTCACACCAAGGTATTTCATAGTTTTTGTGACTATTGTGAAGGGTATCTTTTCCCTAATTTCATTCTCCAAATATTTGTCCTTTGAGTAGAGGAAGGCTACTGATTTGTTTGAGTTAATTTTATATCCAGCCACTTTGCTGAACTTGTTTATAAGCTGTAGAAGTTCTCATGTCATCTGCAAACAGTGATGTTTTTACTTCTTTCTTTCCAATTTGTATTCCTTTGATTTCCATTTGCTGTCTAATTGCTCCAGCCAGGACTTCCGTTAATATGTTGAATAGGTAGGGGGAGAGTGGGCAGTCATTTCTAGTCCCTGATTTTAATGGGATTGCTTCAAGTTTCTCACCATTAAGTTTCATGTTGGCTATTGGTTTGCTGTATATTGCTTTTATTATGTTTAGGTATGGGCCTTGGATTTCTGTTCTTTCCAAGACTATTAACATGAACGGATGTAGAATTTTGTCAAATGCTTTCTCAGCATCTAGTGAGATAACCATGTGGTTTTTTCTTTGAGTTTTTTTATATGGTGGATTACGTTGATAGATTTTCATATATTAAACCATCTCTGCATCCCAGGGATGAAGCCTACTTGATCATGGTGAATGATTGTTCTGATGTGTTCTTGGATTTGGTTTGCAAGGATTTTGTTGAGTACTTTTGCATCAGTGTTCATAAGTAAGATTGGTCTGAAGTTCTCTTTCCATGTAGGTTCTCTGTGTGGTTTAGGAATGAGGGTTATTGTAGCCTCAAAAAATGGGTTAGGTAGTTTTCCATCTGAATCTCTTTTGTGGAGTAGTTTGGAGAGTATTGGTATTATGTCGTCAATAAATGTCTGATAATATTCTGCACTAAACCCATCTGGACCTGGGCTTTTTTTGGTTGGGAGGCTTTTGATGACTGCCTCTATTTCTCTAGGTGTTATGGGATTATTTAGATGGTTTAACTGGTCCTGATTTAACTTTAGTACCTTATATCTGTCTAGGAATTCATCCATTTCCTCCAGATTTCCTAGCTTTGTTGAGTATAGGCTTTTGTATTATGATCTGATGATTTCTTGAATTTCCTCAGTTTCAGTTGTTATATCTCCACTTTCCTTTCTGATTTTTTTTAATTTGAGTACTCTCTCTTTGCCCTCTAGTTAGTCTGGTTAAGGGTTTATCAATCCTGTTAATTTTCTCAAAGAACCAGCTCTTTTGTTAATTCTTTTAATGGTTCTTTTTGTTTCTATTTGGTCAATTTCTGCTCTGAGTTTGATTATTTCTTGCCATCTACTCCTCTTGGGTATATCTTCTTCCTTTTGTTCTAGAGCTTTCAACTTGCTGTCAAGTTGCTAGTGTATGCTCTCTCCAGTTTCTTTTTGGAAGCACTCAGAGCTATGAGTTTTCCTCTAAGTACTGCTTTCATTACATCCCATAGGTTTGGTTATGTGTCTCGGCTACTCGCAGCCTAATCTCACCAGGCTTGTGTCCCTGGATCTCTGCTGTTCCTGATGGCAGATGGCCTGAGAACCTGTTCTGCATGCACGGGCCCACTGTGTGGAATCTAAGACCCTATGACAGGGTTCCTGCTCCCCTGAACCTGTGGGGGGGCACACTTTCAGAACACTCGGCACAGACCTCTCTGTTCCCTGGCTACTAGCATTGCAGTCTCACCAGGCCTATGTCATTGAATCTCCCGGGGATAACATTTGAAATGTAAATACAGATTATCCAATAAAATAGTTTTTAAAATAATAATAAAAATAAAAAGATACCCAGCCAAATGTTATGGAAGAGAATGAGAGATCTTAGAATACTCAGCCCTAAATTCAATGTCTCCATCAAATCCATTTTCTTAGGGCTTAGGGAACCCCAAGAGAGAGGAAGCAGAAAGAATATATGAGCTAGGGGATTTGAGAACACTAAAAATCAAACCCCCTCTAAATCATCAGAATCAAAGCTCATGGGAACTCACAGAGGCTAAAGCAGCATGCACAGGATCTATTACAGACATGCTCCACCATGTTCATAGCAGCATTATTTATAACAGCCAGAAGCTGGAAAGAACCCAGATGTCCTTCAGTAGATGAATGGATACAAAAATTATGGTATATTTACACAATGGAGTGCTACTCTGCTATCAGAAACAATGACTTTATGAAATTCTTAAGAAAATGGATGCATCTAGAGAATATCATCCTAAGTGAGGTAATACAGTCACAAAAGAACAGACATAATATGCAGTCACTGATAATTGGATACTAACCCCTGAAAGGTCTGAACACCCTAGAAACTACTCACAGACTATATGAAGTTCAAGAAAAAAAAAGAAAATGAAAACCCATTATGCTTAATCTTTACACACCAAAAAAACTTTGTCTATTTCCAGGTTACATCTTGTTTTACAGTACTTTATGCTCATTGTAACTGGTAAGATTTTAATACATACTATCAAAACTTTAAAAATAATCAAATCAAGTACTGACAAAAATGTATTCGCATACTTTTATACATAAATGCTTAAAATCTGTACATTTATCTTTGTTTTTTAAAATAAAGTTGTTAAAAAAACAGAAACAATGACCTTCTAAAATTCCTAGGAAAAGGGATGTATCTAGAGAATATCATCCTGAATGAGATAACCCAGTCACAAAAAGAACAGACATAATATGCAGTCATTGATAATTAGGTACTAGCTCCAGAATGATCTGAATACCCCAGAAACAACTCACAGACCATATGAACTCAAAAAAAGAAAGGCCAAAAAGTGGAAGCCTCAGCACTTCTTAGAAAAAAAAAAAAAAACAATAAGTGTATAGCACCCTCTCAGAGTGGGGTACACCTAGGCCTTAATCATTAATAACTCAAGAGCTAAGAAGATAGCATTGTGACAATTTTTGGCATTTTAAAATCATTATTGTTTAATCTATACACACCAAGAAAATTTGACTATTTCCATTTTACATTTTGCTTTACTTTATGCTTATTGTTACTAGTAATATTTCAATCCATACTATCAAACCTTTAAAAAAAAACCAAGTACTGATGAAAATATATTCATATAGTTTTATGCCAAAATGCTTTTAAAAATATGTACATGTATCTCTGTTTTTTAAATAAAGTTGTAAAAAAAATAAAGAAAAAGCAGTGCAGAGACAGAGAAGGAGGCCATTTGACTAGATGAGTTTTACAGCCATGTTAGCATGAAGCCATGCAGAGCAATTCATGTGAGGTAAAGAAAGAGAAGCCAGATTGAATCAGTTACTGTGGAGAGGAGTTTTGATCCAGAGCAACTGAGTTGACAAGCCAGGCAGAGCTCAGAAAGAGCTAGAAAGGGTGAATTTATTCAGCCATAAATCTCAGATGCAGAAAACAATCCAGACCTAGATAGGATCAATTATACAGAGGCTAGAATGTTCCAAGACTAGACCTAGGTTAGCAGACTGAGTCAGTAAGCCTTGGAGAAGGCAGTTCTCCTCTGGCAAATAAAAAGTACTTTTACCCTTTACATTTATTAGCTTGACTCTTTTCTACCTCAGCTGTAGGTAGGGAAGTAAATCAATTTAACAATGGTTTATTGCAAACAGTGGACAAGTGAGTGCTCAGATCCTAAGAACTTCTAATAATGAATCACATGAATTGAAGAATGCCCAGAAATGTTTCTAATGGGGAGGATTCTTTGAACTCTGTTGAGGAATCCCACAAACATAAGAAGAATTGTGAAGAGAAACTCTATTTGTGATCTTCGTCTAACACATTGTCTTGCACCTGACCTATTTCTGATGCTATTGTTGTAGCTTTCTCCAAGGACTCTGTTCCAAATGATAGCTGTTTAAATATTTTCTCCCAAACATCATTTTACTGATCTCTGTGGAGTGCACACTGAAAGTGCACCCCCTGCCTTGCCATGCCCCGCCCTGTCTGATTCAGCAACCAGGAACAGAACTTTGGAACTTCTGGTCTCACCCAGCGACTCTGAGGCATAGAACAGGGCTCGACCCATATGCCACCTGGACCACTGGAGAACCAGGGACACAGACCAGATACAAGGGAAAGGCAAGAACATATCACTGACAACAAAATGGCAAGAGGAAAGCGAAAGAGTATATCCCAAAGAAACCAAGACAACCTGGCAACACCAGAACCCAGCTCTCCCATAACAGCACACATCGGGATTCCAAACACACCAGAAAAGGAAGACACAGACCTGAAATCATACCTCAAGATGCTGATAGAGATACTTACACAAGAACGGGAGGAAAAGCAAAAAGATTCAGAAGCTTTTAAAGAGGAAACAAGAAAAACACTCAAAGAACTCAAAGAACTATAGGAAAACAGAATAAAAGAGATGAAGGAATAGAAGAGGGAATTTAAAACGGAAATTGACACAATAAAGAAAACACAAAAAGAGATAACCCTAGAGGTAGAACACCTAAAAAAGAAA
This sequence comes from Micromys minutus, assembly GCF_963924665.1. NCBI lineage: Eukaryota > Metazoa > Chordata > Mammalia > Rodentia > Muridae > Micromys > Micromys minutus. The sequence goes on from NC_137957.1 coordinate 5,863,967, forward strand.
TCAGGAATCACAGAAGCAAGCATTTCCAATAGATTACAAGAGATGAAAGAGAGAATCTCGGGGGCAGAAGACAACATTGTAAACATAAACAAAACAGCCAGAGAAGATGCAAAAAACAAAAAGATCCTAACCCAAAATGTCCAGGAAATCCAGGACACAATGAGAAGACCGAACCTAAGGATAACAGGAATAGAAGAGGGAGAAGAGTATCAACTAAGAGGCACAGTAAATATCTTCAACAAAATCGTAGAAGAAAACTTCCCTACCCTCAAGAATGAGATGACAGACATCATGCACTCCTTAAGAGAGCACAAGTGCCAGCCCAAGCAGCTATACCCAGCAAAACTATCAATCACCATCGATGGAGAGACGAAGATATTTCAAGACAAATCAAAATTCACACAATATCTGACCACAAACCCAGCACTACAACGAATTATAGGTGGAAAACCCAATACAATGAGGGAAAATACAGCCTAGTAAAAACAAGAAAACTCCTAAACAAGAAAACTAAAAGAAGAAAAAGACACAGACACAACTCAACCCACAAAAGCAATAATGGCAGAAAACAGAAACAACTATTCCTTGATATCTATTAACATAAATGGACTCAACTCCACAATAAAGAGACATAGGATATCAGACTGGATACATAAACAATATCCAGCCTTTTGCTGCATACAGGAAACTCATCTCATAGACAAAGACAGACACTATCTCAGAGTTAAAAAGTGGGAAAAAAACTTCCAAGCAAACAGCTCCAAGAAGAAAGCTGGAGTGGCTATTCTAATATCGAATAAAGTAAATTTCCAACCAAGAGTTATCAAAAAAGATAAGGAAGGACACTTTTTACTCATTACCAGGGAAATCTGTCAGGAGAAACTCTCAATCCTTAACATATATGCTCCAAATAAAAAATCACCCACATTCATAAAAGAAACCCTACTAAAGCTCAAAAAATACATTTCACCCTACACAATAATAGTGGGAGACTTTAATAACCCACTCTCACCAATGGACAGATCATAGAAACAGAAATTGAACAAGGAAACTGCAAAACTAGCAGAGACTTTGAACCAACTAGAATTAATAGATATATACAGAACATATTATCCTAAAGTAAAAGAATACACCTTCTTCTCACCACCCCATGGCACCTTCTCAAAAATTGACCACATAATTGGACACAGAGCAAGCCTCAATTGATATAAGAAGATTGAAATACTTCCATGCATCCTCTCAGATCACCATGGTCTATGGCTGGTCTTTAACAACAACAAAGACAACAAAATGCCCACATACACATGGAAACTAAACAACGCTCTGTTAAACGATAGCAGGGTCAAAGAAGAAATAAAAAAAGAAATTAAGGATTATCTAGAATTCAACAAAAACAAAAACACAACATACCCAAACATATGGGATGCAATGAAAGCAGTACTGAGAGGAAAACTCATAGCCCTAAGTGCTTGCAAAAAGAAACTGGAGAAAGCATACATCAGAAACCTGACAGCACAGCTAAAAGCCCTAGAACAGAAGGAAGCAGATATACCCAAAAAAAGTAGATGGCAAGAAATAATCAAAATTAGGGCAGAAATAGACACAATAGAATCAAAAAGAACCATTGAAAAAATCAACAAAACCAAGAGTTGGTTCTTTGAGAAAATCAACAAGATTGATAAACCCATAGCAAGACTAACTAGAGGGCAAAGAGAGAGTATCCAAATTAACAAAATCAGAAAGGAAAGTGGGGACATAACAACTGAAACTGAGGAAATTCAAAAAATCATCAGATCCTACTACAAAAACTTATACTCCACAAAATTGAAAAATCTGGAGGAAATGGATGAATTCCTAGACAGATACAAGATCCCAAAGTTAAACCAGGACCAAGTAAACCATCTAAATAACCCTATAACACCTAAAGAAATAGAAGTCATCAAAAGTCTCTCAACCAAAAAAACCCCAGGTACAGACGAGTTCAGTGCAGAATTTTATCAGACATTTATTGGAAATATAACACCAATACTCTCCAAACTATTCCAAAAAATAGAATCAGATGTAATACTACCTAACTCATTTTTTAGGCTACAATACCCCTCATACCTAAACCACACAAAGACCCTACATGGAAAGAGAACTTCAGACCAATCTCACTTATGAACATTGATGCAAAAATACTCAACAAAATACTTGCAAACCAAATCCAAGAACACATTAAAACGATCATTCATCATGACCAAGTAGGCTTCAACCCTGGGATGCAGGGATGGTTTAATATAAGGAAATCCATCAATGTAATCCACCATATAAACAAACTCAAAGATCAAAATCACATGGTCATCTCACTAGATGCTGAGAAAGCATTTGACAAAATCCAACACCCCTTCATGTTAAAAGTCCTGGAAAGAAAAGGAATCCAAGGTCCATACCTAAACATAATAAAAGCAATATACAGCAAACCAAAGCCAACATCAAACTTAATGGCGAGAAACTTGAAGCAATCCCACTAATATCAGGGACTCGACAAGGCTGCCCACTCTCCCCCTACCTATTCAACATAGTGCTGGAAGTCCTGCCTGGAGCAATTAGACAGCAAAAGGAGATCAAGGGGATACAAATTAGAAAGGAAGCGATAAAAACATCACTCTTTGCCGATGACATGATAATGTACTTGAGTGACCCCAAAAATTCCACCAGAGAATTCCTACAGCTGATAAACAAGTTCAGCAAAGTGGCTGGATACAAATAAACTCAAACAAATCAGTAGCCTTCCTATACTCAAAGGACAAACATGTGGAGAAAGAAATTAGGGAAAAGATACCCTTCACAATCGTCAAAAAAACTATGAAATACCTTGGTGTGACTCTAACTAAGCAAGTGAAAGACCTGTATGACAAGAACTTCAAACCTCTAAAGAAAGAAATTGAGGAGGATCTCAGAAAATGGGAAGATCTCCCATGCTCATGGACTGGAAAGATCAACATCTTAAAAATGGCCATCCTACCAAAAGCAATCTACAGATTCAATGCAATCCACATCAAAATTCCAACACAGTTCTTTAAGGAATTGGAAAGATCAATGTGCAATTTTATATGGAATAACAAAAGACCTAGAATAGCAAAATCCATCCTCAACAACAAAAAAACATCTGCGGGAATCACTATTGCTGACCTCAAGCTATATTACAAGGCAATTGTGTTGAAAACTGCATGGTACTGGTACAGAAATAGGCATGTGGATCAATGGAATAGAATAGAAGACCCAGAAATGAGCCCTCATATATATGGTCACCTGATTTTTGACAAAGGAGCCGTAAACATTCAATGGAAAAAGGACAGCCTATTCAACAAATGGTGCTGGTTCAGCTGGCACTCAGCATGCAAAAGAATGAAAATAGACCCTTTCTTATCTCCTTGTACAAAGCTCAAGTGTAAGTGGATCAAAGATCTCCACATTAAACCAGATACACTAAAATTATTAGATGAGAAAATAGGGAAAACCTTAGAACACATAGGCACAGGAGAAAATTTCCTGAACAAAACACCAATGGCTCAAGCTCTAAGGACAAAGATTAACAAATGGGACTTAATGAGATTGCAAAGTTTCTGTAAGACTAAGAACATTGTCAAGAAAACAAAAAGGCAACCAACAAAATGGGAAAAGATCTTTACCAACACCACATCAGATAGAGGCCTAATATCTAAGGTATACAAAGAACTCAAAAAGCTAGACACCAGAGAATCAAATAACCCTATTAAAAAATGGGGTACAGAGCTAAACAAAACGTTTTCAGTTGAGGAACACCGAATGGCAGAGAAACATCTGAGGAAGTGCTCGACATTCTTAGCCATCAGAGAAATGCAAATCAAAACAACCCTGAGATTCCACCTCACACCAGTCAGATTGGCCAAGATCCAAATCTCAAATGACAGCAGATGCTGGCGAGGTTGCGGAGAAAGAGGAACACTTCTCCACTGTTGGTGGGGTTGCAAACTAATACAACCACTCTGGAAATCTGTCTGGCGATACCTCAGAAAATTGGATATAGTACTACCTGAAGACCCAGCTATTCCACTTCTGGGCATATACCCCAGAGACACTTTAATACACAACAAAGATATATGCACCACAATGTTCATAGCAGCTCTATATATAATAGCCAGAAGCTGGAAAGAACCCAGATATCTTTCAGAAGATGAATGGATACAAAAATTGTGGTACATTTACACAATGGAATACTACTCAGCCACCAGAAACAATGACTTAACCAAATTCTTAAGAAAATGGCTGCATCTAGAGAATATCATCCTGAGTGAGATAACCCAGTCACAAAAGAACAGACATAATATGCAGTCACTGATATTGGGATGCTAACCCCAGAAGCTTGCACTCCCCCAGAAACAACTCACAGACTGTATGAAGTCCAAGATATAGAGAAAACAAAAAAAAATAATATATTTACAAAACAAGAAGTCTTTGACTATTTCCATGTTGCGTTTTGTTTTGCATGCACTTTACGCTCATTGTAACTATTAAGTTTTCAATGCATACTGTCAAGCCCTTGAAAAAATCAAGTACTGACTAAAAAATATATTCACATAGTTTTATGTAAAAATTATTTTAATATGTGAAAAAACAGTACTGACAAAAATGTATAATTTTAAGCAAAAAAATGTTTAAAATCTGTACATTTCTCTTTGCTTTGTAAAATAAAGTCGTTTTAAAAAAAAAGACTTTATTGGGGGGGGTCTCAAAGATAAGAATAACACACTTTAGGGAAACAATATAGTTTCTCATGTATGAGATCTTGGGGAAAAAATTCATCCTCTCAATATAGCAAAAAAAAAAAAAAAAAGTTCCCTAATACTTACCTCTTGCTATATAACTTGAATGTAATTCCCTCTACTTGATAAGCAGCACCACAAGCCATTCATGATCGTAAATCGCTCTGTCAGTAAGGTCATACAATACATCAGTGAACCTTCCTGAACAAATTTATCAATTAAACTTCAAGTGTGCCTAGGATGCTAAGGTTTGTGTACTGGCTAGTTTGTGTCAACTTGACACAAGCTGGAGTTATCACAGAGAAAGGAGCCTCAGTTGGGGAAATGCCTCCATGAGATCCAGCTGTAAGGCATTTTCTCAACTAGTGATCAAGGGGGGAGGGCCCAGCCCATTGTGGGTGGTGCTATCCCTGGCCCAGCCCATTGTGGGTGGAGCCATCCCTGGGCTGGTAGACCTGGGTTCTATAAGAAAGCAGGCTGAGCAAGTCAGGGGAAGCAAGCCAGTAAGTAACACCCCTCCATGGCCTCTGCAGCAGGTTCTACTTCCTGACCTGCTTGAGTTCCAGTCCTGACTTCCTCTGGTGATGAACAGCAATGTGGAAGTGTAAGCTGAATAAACCCTTTCCTCCCCAACTTGCCTCTTGGTCATTATGTTTTGTGGGGGAGTAGAAACCCTGGCTAAGACAGAGTGTTTATTTTTGAGAAGACAGAGGTAGGATATCATGGATGTACTGGACTTATTCTAAGTTGAGAACCTTTTAAGGACCCATGTGTAAGGATTCATTCTGGATCGGGAGACAAGGAAAGGTCACTGGCATGCTTCCCAATCGGTCTGGTGTGGTGATATCCTGAGCCATCTACAGTACCTAGGTAAGAAAGCAGCTTATATTCCTACCACTTATTATACTCCAGTCAGATTCTTTTCCAGAAATCCAGGGTCAGAGAGTTCTGAGGTGTGATCTGATCTTGTGCTGGCATAGACGCTGTTTACCTTTCTCAGCAAGAAAGGAGGAAAGACATATTTCTCCAATCTCAGGAAGGAACACATCTCAAGATCACTGTGAAAATACAATGAACCAGATGAGAGAAACCATTCACATTCCAAAATAATTGAAGAAAATGTCTACTGGCATTTTCCTGTTCTATTATAGGAACAATAGAAATTGGAAATTTTTCAGCTGTTCGGTTAATTTATTATCGTTGATTTTATTGTTACTGTTATAAATTAGAATCACCATCTCTGTGCCACATTACTTAGCTCAGAAATAAGAAGCCCTGGGCAGTCACTCATCTATTCCTTAATGTCTACTTGATATACAGCAGCACAAAAGGGATGCTGGTCATTTTCTCAGAAGATAAATGGGAAAAGTCTATCAATCAATCAAACAGTTGAGTGGGAGTTGGGTTGAGTTTTTGTAGTCAACTATTTGGCTTGACTTCTTGCTTTAATACAAACAATGACATAATGTGTCTGGACCCAGATTTCCTCATCTATAAATGATGATTAGCTCATGTTGAGAATTAAATGGCATAATCTAACAGTATCTGACTTTTAGTAGTCATCTTCTCAAGGTATCCACCATTACTATTCCTTGGAGAGATTTATGAGTTAAAGTTTGTCTATTAAGTTGAGAATAGCAAACCTATATTCTTTACTCGATGGTCTTTCACAGAAATATGTTCTCATTATGTTAAATGCCTCAATATTCCTAGGATGGGTGATATAAGTGCAGTTATCAATCCCTAAAGCATTAAATGAACTTGTTTCCTAAATCTTCTATAACTCTTCTTAAAGCAAGTAGAAACCAGGAGGAAAAAATCCAAAAAAAAAAAAAGCATTTCTAAATTTTTTCTAATTTGGTATAATGAGTAAAAAAACTGAACTTATGATTTAGCAAATTTGACTTCATTTAATTTTTATCCCTATCAAGCCAACTGACTGATGACACTCTGACTTTCATCTTAAAAATTGGAGAATTAGCTACAGTAATATTTAAGGTGATTTCTATGTCTTAATTAATATATAATTATTATATAATTAAAATTATAATAAATTCTTGATCATTTTTATTCATTGTACCCTGGCACTCGTTTGGTTAAGTTTTATTGCTCTCTTGTAGTCAAAAAAGAGAAAGATATAAGGCAACATGTGTACGTTATCTTCATGTAAAAGACCTGGGCCCACTCAGAAGAGACTCAAGAACCAGATTTCTTGTGGCCTCAGCTGCACACCTTCAGAGAAAAAGAAGAAATAAACAAGGCTGGACTCCTCACTTATAAGCTACTTCCTCTACCACTTCACTCTTAAATTCAATTAACATTATTATTATTATTATTATTATTATTAGTAGTAGTAGTAGTAGTAGTAGTAGTAGTAGTAGTATATGGGTGTTTTTCCTGTATGTATATCTGGTACTCATGAAAGCTAGAAGAAAGTATTGGATCCCCTGGATCTGGATCTGAATATGGAGTTAGAGACATTTGGAAACCACCATGTGGGTACTGAGGATCAAGCAGGTCCTCTGGAAGACCACCCATGACTCATAATTGCTGATCCATCTCTCCAGCCCTTCAAGTAACTTCTAAAATTATTGACTTTAATATTCTTGCTTAGAGGTAAATTTTTATTCTTATAGAAAAATAATCTAGTACAACTTGGAGGAATTATGACTGACAGTAATAATCTTCTGGTGCCTAAAAAATATTTCAAAATACTGAGACCCTTTATTCAAATTTTAAATCTTAAACATCAAAGGACTGATAATATAACTTTTCTATGCTTTGCATACAAACAGTCAACTGTGAGGACAAACGAACTGGTCTCATTCACTGGACAGTATTTGAGGTATCTGTTATGCTCAAGGTAATGAACCTGTTCTGGATTTACAATTGTCGATGAGAAACAGTCATAATCTATGTTCTCACAGGCCTCACTATAGAGGAGAAAAGGTAAGTAGATGTGTGTGTGTATCCCTAAAGTTAAAATGAGTATCCTAGCATAAAAAAGCTTAGCAGTGTTTCTATAACATTGCAAGTAGTGTTATAGAAACATAAAATAACATAAATGGTTTTCCAGGAGGATATTTTGACAAGGTCTTATTTAAACTGCAATCTTAAAAATGAAACTTTGATGTTTAAGGTTTAATTAATTTAGTCTAAGTACCATTAACTGCTAGTCAGCTACCACCCTGATAACATTTTATTAGCACAAAACAGGAGAGTGCAGGTAAAAGTCAGAACTCGGAGTAGAGGGGAAGCTGTTGTCAGGGTCTATTGTGTGAGAAAAAAATAAATAAATATTTTCAATTACATCACTTAAACTATCATTTGTGCCTCTCCCTAATGGTCCCTTATGCTATCAGTTTGTATCCTCATCTGATTTCTCTTATTTTTACAAATAGACAGGGACACAGTGAGGAGTCAGTGATGAGAAATTATTCAACAATAACTACATTCATTCTGGTAGGACTAACCGATGATGCAAATCTTCAAATTCTGCTTTTCACATTTTTGCTCTTAACCTACTTATTGAGTGTGGTTGGTAACCTGACCATAATCACTCTCATACTGGTGGTTTCTCACCTTAAAACACCCATGTATTTTTTCCTCAGAAATTTCTCCATTTTGGAAGTCTCATTCACAACTGTCTGTATTCCCAGATTTCTCTACACAATGGCTTCTGGGGATAATACCATTACCTATAATGCATGTGTCACTCAACTATTTTTTGTTATTGTCCTGGGTGTGACTGAGTTTTTCCTGCTATGTCCTATGACTGCTATGTGGCCATCTGCAAGTCTCTGCATTACACTACCATCATGAGCAACAGGATCTGCATCCAGTCCCTTATTGACTGTTATTTAATTGCTTTAATTATTGTCATCCCACCTTTTGGCATGAGCTTTGAACTTGAGTTCTGCAACTCCAATGTCATAGATCACTTTGGCTGTGATGCTGCTCCCATCCTGAAGATCAGCTGCTCCAACACAGAGTTCATAGAGTGGTTTATCTTGATCTTGGCTGTTCTGACACTCATGGTCACTTTACTGTGTGTGGCAATGTCTTACACATACATTATCAGAACCATCCTCAGATTCCCATCAGCCCAGCAATGAAAAAAGGCTTTTTCTACTTGTTCTTCTCATATAATTGTGGTTTCTATCACTTACAGCAGCTGCATTTTCATCTATATTAAACCATCTGCAAAAGAAGGAGTGGCTGTAAATAAGGTTGTGTCTATGCTCACGACTTCAGTTGCTCCGGTTATGAATCCTTTCATCTACACTCTGAGGAATAAGCAAGTGGTTCAAGCTTTCAAGTACATGATCAAAAGGATTACCTTTATTACAAAGAGCTAAAGGATGCCCCATGATAGTTAATATGGTTAATTTCACAGGATCTAGAAATACCTAGAAATAAGCTTCTAGTCATGCCTGTGAGGAATTATAGGTTAACAGGATGGGAAACCCCACTTTAACTGTGAGCAACATCACTGCCGAAGCTGGGTTCATGGTCTGAACACAAAGGAGACATACCTGAGCCCTGGAATTCATCAAGCCTTGTTTTCTGGAAGAGGATATAATATGACCACCTGCCTCAAGCTCCTACCAACACTCATGCCATAATGGACAGTACCCTTCAAGTGTGAGCCAAAATAAACCTGTCCCATCTTTAGGTGTTTGTTGGGTTTTGTTGTTGTTGTTGTTTGCCAGTCATTTTTGTCATGGCAATGAGAAAAGTAACTGACACAGAGTTTGAACAAAGAATTGGAGCTATTGCTGTGATTGACTTGACTATGTACTCATTAGGTCTTTGGAACTATTTTAGGATGAATGTAGAAAGGTTTGGAACTTTGGGCTAGAAAATACCTCAAAGACTATAAGTAAAGCACTGTGAGACATCCCAGTCGTTGTTTGAAACATCAGGAGGGTAAGAGAAATGTGGACAGAGGAGGCCCAGCTCATTGGGTTTTAGAAAGGAATATGAACTCTATCAGGAACTTAGCAAGGAGCTATTCATATAATATTCTGGCAAAGAATCTGACTGCATTCTGCCCATATGCCAGGAAAGTTAATGGGAATGAATTTAAAGATAACAGACTAATTTGTTTGGTGGAAGATATTTCAAGATAAGACAATACTCCAACTGTTACTGTTTGCTGAATTTATCCAAGCCTACAGTAAGAAAGAACAAATATTTAGACAGAGAGGTTTGTTTTTTAGGTCTCTTCGTTGTCCACCAGACCCTACTTTGAAGAACATCACACATGTGTGTGTGTAATACAGAGAAATTGATCTAGCTTTTTCACCCCTACTGGCTAGCTTTCATAATGTTGGATGGCACCTTGCAGGTTGTTGGAAAGTAAATGTCATGAAACTGTGAACTTGCATGATAGAATGTCAATTTGCAGATAAGATGTTCCAGTAGTAAAGTAGTGCTGTAATTTTTATTGGAGCAGACTAAGTACTAAGTGCATTTAAGGCATATTCTAAAGGAGGGAGTGTACATTGATTTCAAAGTGATACATGATTAGACAATAGAGAGTGCGGCTGGGACAAAGTTTTGGTAAGACTGGAGAGAAGAAAGCGGGAGATTTGAGGAGAAGCTACATGGAGGCAGACACAGATGTTTTTCTTGGCACATCTCTATATAGAAAAGGTTATTATGAACATTTTATAAGGGACGGAATTGTACAGGATGATTTGAGTTATCTAGGTGGTCAAATTATATCATGCCAATTAAATCAAAATATTTTGGTATATTCTTTGATGTGGTGACTTAATTGAGATCAAAAAGAGGGTGTAGTGGTGGGACCCACAAAGCCTGCCACAGAGTTGGGATGAATGTGTGCCAGGCATGGCAACAACACACCAAGAAAACACCCTGGGGTGTTTGTGAACCCCAAAATCAAAAGCAGCCAGGGTGAATAGAATGGATCACTTAGGTCAAAGGAAGCCGAGTCTGTGAGTACTTGGGGGCAGCATGTAGCCACTGAGATAAAGATACCCCACAGTGCCATGTGGCCCTACTGGTGCTAGCACTAACTCAAGATAAAAAGTTACCACTTTTTATTTTTACTGCAGCAAGGGAGTTTGTGACTGGCACTGTGTACCTAGTTATAGGTCCATGGCTAGAGAAGCTATGAGCCTTAGAGGGGAATCTACTGTTTCTGTTTTGCTAAATGTGGTCAATTTGTCTTCTAAATATTTCTGTTTCTACTGGTGTCCTAGTGTTACCTTCAGCCTTGATCAGAGATGTGTCATTTTTAAATGAAGAGCAATGAATGTGGAGACTCAATGGCTGGTCAAGTTTCTGAGAAAAGTGACTGTTCAGTGCTCAACCTTCAATGGAACCTCCATATCACTCTTTCCAAGGCTCAGGGAACATCATAGAACAGTCAGAAAAAATGAAAGAGCCAGCTGGGAGGGCAGAAAAATGCTTTTAGGCATGACATGGCCCATGCACCTAAAAATTCATAGACATTTCAGTTACCTGCATGGAATAGGCCCCATTACCTTTCAGTCATGAATGGGAGAAGGGATCATGGGGTCAAGCCTCTCCCCATAGATGTATTGACTGTTGATGGCAACTAGAGGAGATTAAACCATTGTCTTCAATGGTGTAGACAGGATTGAGTTACCCTCTGGTCAATAGTTCCACACCCATGCCAATATGAGTGTCCCTGGTTAAACTCAATGAACACAAAACAAAAAAGCATGATAGTGGAAAGTAAACTGGTTAAGGGGCGGTGGTTGAATAAGACAGGATGGGATTGTGAGTGAGACCAGATTGCTTTATACACAAGTATAAAATTGTCAGAGAACAGATTAAGTTCTGTAAATACACAGTTCGGGTAAAGCACAAGTAAGCTTAAGGTGCTGAACGATGATAATTGAAGAAGCTATCAAGTTGGAAGGTGGAGAACATGGGAGGGACTTGAAGGAGAGGAGGTGGGAGGAATTGGGGTGGGGGAGGATGGAAAGTGATGTAATTCTGTCTCAATTAGAAACATATTAAAGATTTCTGGAGATGTTTCTGAGAATAAATATTTTATTAAGGGTAAAAACAAACATATTGAAAATAAAATACCTGTCTAAAATGAGGCTCAATTGTTGGAGAGAATTCTCCTTCACTGGAACAATAGGAAAGATTCCCTTAGAATAATACCTTATCCATCAAAGATTTTAACCTGTGAAAACACAATGGTTTGGAAAGAGCCTGAACTGAGAATACATCGGAAGGAGTTCCATGCTTGAAAACAATCACCTAGAAAAGTTTCATCCTAGAGTAAGCCTGGAAGGCACAGAGATCTGTGATCCAAGGGGACCAGGTTCCATCTGGCACCAGCAGTGCAATTCAACAGTGTCACCCATGTACTGATTCTGCAAGCACAAAAATGCAAAACTGAGGGGTTGCAAGCTAATACAACCACTCTGGAAATCTGTCTGGCGATACCTCAGAAAATTGGATATAGTACTACCTGAAGACCCAGCTATTCCACTTCTGGGCATATACCCCAGAGACACTTTAATACACAACAAAGATACATGCACCACAATGTTTATAGCGGCTCTATTTATAATAGCCAGAAGCTGGAAGGAACCCAGATGTCCTTCAGAAGACGAATGGATACAAAAATTGTGGTACATTTACACAACGGAATACTACTCAGCCACCAGAAACAATGACTTAACCAAATTCTTAAGAAAATGGCTGCATCTAGAGAATATCATCCTGAGTGAGTTCTTCACAAAAGAACAGACATAATATCAGTCACTGATAGTGGGATGCTAACCCCAGAGGCTTGCACTCCCCCAGAAACAACTCACAGACTGTATGAAGTCCAAGAAATAAAGAAAACAAAAAAAAATATACATATATTTACAAACAAGAAGACTTTGACTGTTTCCATGTTTCATTTTGTTTTGCATGTACTTTACGCTTATTGTAACTATTGGGTTTTCAATGCGTACTGTCGGGCCCTTGAAAAAAATCAAGTACTGACTAAAAAAAATATATTCACATGGTTTTATGTGAAAAATTATTTTAATGTCTGAAAAAACAGTACTGACAAAAAAGTATAATTTCAAGCAAAAAATGTTTAAAATCTGTACATTTATCTTTGTTTTGTAAAATAAAGTCATTTAAAAAAATGCAAAACTGAGGAAAACATTTAACCTTGTCTCATATTTTCAGACAGCTGCAAAAGCTAGGCAGCGTGAAGTAGGGCTGGAGTCTGTGCAAGGAGGGTGTGAGAGGCCATTTCATGAAACCATGAAAATAAAACCTAATTTGCAGTGGTGACCACAGGATGCTGGAGAATCTAAGACCATGGAACACCCAAGGAATCTAATGGAACTGGCCTGAAAAAGGCTATGTGTGATTCAAGAGGCAGAACTGGAGATGATGTGGGAGTATCTAAATCCTTTGGGACCATTACAAGCCCCAGAAGTCCAACCTGGATCTGCAGGATTTGGTGTTGGCCCTGATGTGTTTCATTCCTGCCTGGTCTTTTCTTGCTATGTCCCTATTCCTTCCTCCCTTTGCAATTAGAATGTTTATTCTGTGCCATTGTATGTTCTAACCATAAGACATACTTTAGGGAAAAGGATCTAAAGGTGGGTAGCAGAGTCAGATACAGCTCCTGCTCCTGATGCAAAACAGTTATATATGTGCCAAGTGCCTAAGTCAATCCCATGCATGATCTCTGTTTGGTGGTTCAGTGTCTGTGGGCCCCTACAGAATATGCTCATTTTTTAAAACACACTGAGTACATTTAGTGCTATCTTTATGTGCAAAGCTGGGGGCCCATCTTCTGGGACATGGGTAGCCTCTGAGGGCTCATCACTGAAGAAAAAAAAAACTTCCTCTACCCTGTCAGCTATCAATTGCCAATGGCTCCTCAGTCAGGGGTGAAACTTCATCCCCTCCCCCATCCAAGATAGGATTTTGGCCAGCTTGATTTTGTGCAGGTCTTGTGTATGGAATCATAACTGCTGTTCATTTATGTATTCAACCATATTGTCATGTCTAGCAAATGCTGTTTTGCTGAAGGCATATGCTCCAACTGGGTCTCCTCTACCCCTTTTATGATGATCCCTGGGCCTTAGTGAGAGGTGATATAATAGAAATTGTTCATTTATAGTTGGAAAGTCTTCAATCTTATTCTCTGGTCAGTGAGTTGTAGGTCTTCATATTAACAGCCATCAACTGCCAAAAGGAGATTCTGTAGTGAGGATTGAGAGGTACACAATTAGTATGGGTATAAAAATAAGAATGTAAGGAGCAGTTTGTTGTGCCTGTTTATCAAATAATAGTGTATCAGGTCCCCATACAAACATAAGGCCTACGACCTAACCAGCCAAAGGTGTTTGGCCTAGTTAATGGTACCAGGCATGAGTTCCATCTTGTGGAATAAGCCTGAAATACAATCAGAACATGATTCATTATCCTCATAACATTTCTACCACTTATTGCACTAGACAGCATATCTTGCCAGAACAATTATTGTAGCTCACATGGTTCGTGGGTAGATAAGACTATTGATGACTGTGCTTCCTTGGTAACACGCATAAAACCATCCCACACTGTGAAAGCTAACCAATATCAGTGAAGTTTCCAAGTCAGTACCAGCTTGGTGATTCTATGTCCTATGATCTAAATACACAGAATCTTCAGCAACAGGTTTTACCATCAAGATTTAGAAAGTAATGAAGGAGAGGACTAGTATCCAATATATACAAAGAACTCAAGAAGTTAGAATCTAGAGAATCAAATAATCCTATTTAAAATGGGGTACAGAGATGAACAAAGAATTTTCAACTCAGGAATATCGAATGGCTGAGAAGCACCTAAAGAAAGGCTCAACATCCCTAGGCATCAGAGAAATGCAAATCAAAACAACCCTAAGATTACACCTCACACCAGTCAGAATGACTAAGATCAAAATCTCAGGTGACAGCAGATGCTGGCGAGTATGTGGAGAAAGAGAAACACTCCTCCACTGTTGGTGGAATTGTAAACTGGTACAACCACTCTGGGGATCATTTTGGCAGTTCCTTGGAAAACTGTACTACCTGAGGACCCAGCTATACAACCCTTTGGCATATTACCCAAAAGAAGCGCAAATATGCGAAAGGGCACATGCTCTACCATGTTCATAGCAGCCTTATTTATAATAGCCAGAAGCTGGAAAGAACTGAGATGTCCTTCAACAGAGGAATGGACACAGAAATTGTGGTACATATACACAGAGGAGTACTACTCAGCTATCCAAGGCAATGACTTCATGAAATTCCTAGGCAAATGAATGGAACTTGAAGCTATCATCCTGAGTGAGGTAATCTAGTCACAAAAGAACACTCATGGTATGTACTCACTTATAAGTGGATACTAGCCCAAAAAGCTCAGAATACTCAAGAAACAGTTCACAGAACTTATGAAGCTCAAAGAGAAGAAAGGCCAGAAAGTGGATGCCTCAGTCTTTATTTGCAGAGAAATTGCAGAGAAAAAAGTATGATAACAAATATTATTAAAATCCTATAATTATGCACATCACTTTGCATGCTAAGAAGACAAATTGGTTACATTTTGCTTGACCACATTTTTCTGGTCTCATTTCCCTAAGAATTGAATGACATTTTGAGTGTAAAGACAGTGGATATTTTGCCCTGTGTAAATCTAGTGTTTGTTAGCAAGTAGGTGATTAGTCAGATAAATTCATTCTTAGGAAGTTGTCCCTAGATGGAAATATTATATATGCACATCTTAAAACCATCTCATTCTCAAACTGGAGATTTTTGAGTTTTTCCTTAGAAACTCAGGGGCCAATATGTACCTCTACCCTTCCCTTACTTTCCCTTAACACTTTTATATGTTTTATGTTTCATTTCTACATGTTCCCTCAAGAAACAAAAACTGCAGTTTACTGCCTTTGGCAATATTCTATGCATGGATTAGTGGTGTTTAGAAAATATGCCTTTTTAGGACTTTCACAACCTTAAAATCTTCCACCCAGTCTGCCTTTCCACAGCCAGGACAAACTGTGGCTACCTTCTGGGAAATTTAAATCTATTGACTCCATACTTCCTCCACAAGTGATGCTCTCTTGCTTACTTCAGCAACCCAACAGTCAAGCTCCAAGCTAGACCCTCTGGACTTTCTCCCTTGCTGTAGTGTTAAGATTGTCCCCAGCATTATCAACAGAGAACACTCATTAGCTTTTTCCAAACCAGGATCCCCAGGGCTGCTGGAACTTCTTCACTCAATTGATCCCCCAGTGCATGTTCTCAGTTCCGCAGAGGTAGCTTGTGGCACTCTGGGTAAAGTATCATCTGGCGTTAACACTGGGTTCATATTCTACCTTCTGAGGTCATGTGCTCTGGAGTAGAAAAATCCAGGACTACTTTTCTCCTCAAAATCCTTCTAATTATTAGCCCTGTTTTTTGGGGTTTTTTTAAGATAGGATGTCCAGATACTCTAATTCAATTTGACTAAGTTGTGTAACAGAGATCATCAAGTCCCTACTACACTGACAAGAGACAAGAAAGCAAAAAGCTAATTCATAGGATGAGGAGCCCTAGAAGGTCACAGTTTTCTATCACACGGAGTGATAACAGCAAAATGAAGAAAATGCATTTCATTATATATTATTGCCTAATTATGTAGTTTATAATTTTATCCACTCTTAGGACTTTTGGGGTTAAATTTTTACTATAACTTTTTGGATAGTCAGGTAAGGAACTGTGTTCCATGTTTATAGCTTCAGTAACATTACTTCTCTGTGATTGTGAAACCTGAAATAGACACAGATGTAAATATTCAACCTCTTCTAGAATATTCCAGGTTGGTAACTAAAAGAATAGAGTATTCACTATGTTGATTTTTTTATTATTTTGTGTGTATATATGTTTTCCTTCCATGCATGTCTATGTACCACTCATGTGACTGATGGTTGTGGTGGGAGGGCATTGGGTCCCCTGGTACTGGAGTTTGATGGTTATGAGCCTCCATGTGAGTGCTGATAATCAAATTCTGGTCTGCTGGAAAAGCAGCCAGTGCTCTTAACCTCTCATCCATCTCTCCAGCCCCATGTGTAACCGTTTTTTATTCTTTATTTCAGTTATGAATTTGCATTTAAAAATAAACTTAAATACAAAAAAAATAAAAATAAAATACATTTCATGTATAGCAAAAGTGTCCTGTAAAATTTTAATATATACTATATATATATATATATATATATATACTGTTCGAAATTCTTAAAATCTGATACTTTATGAATTTTCATAAAAACCACAACTAGGAAACACCCTGAGTAAATCAATAGGAAATTCCCAGATAATGTGAACCTTTAACTATATGAGCTCACAAGTAAGGATATTTGAAATGTGCAAAAAGTGTCACAGACAGATTCTCTTTAAAGACCTTATATCTAGTAGTTGTGACACATACTGTAATCCTAGCACTTGAAAGGTGTCAGCAAAACAATCAGAAATTCAAGTCAAGCATCCTTGACTACACATTTTGATATCAGCCTGGCTGCACAAGACCTTGCCTCAATAAGAGACAGACAGACAAACAGAAGAGAGAGGGATTCCATGTCTTCATGTTATTTCCTGTAAATTCACACATTTACATATTCAAAATCTTTTATATGTGATTTTGCATATTATCAAATAAAACAAAACTAATCTAGAAGTTGATGAATTAAAATGGCTGCTTTAAAAATCTCTAAGTTCCTAAAATTCCTTCAAACGTTAATAAAATCTCCTCATTCTTATAGCAAAGTAAAACTCTAGATCTAAATACTGCAAATGCATTTGAATGCATACATACAGTCTGTTATTCTGAATCTAATACTTTATTGACCTCACCCCCCTCCAGCAGGTATTTAGAAATAATAGAGTGACACGTATCTAATGCACAGATCTGTGACTACTAGCAGACAGACACATTCAAAAAAGACTCAAGGTGCTTTTAAGTAGAAATTAAAAGCTGTACATTTTTAACATCAAGAAAATTAAGGGTCTTAAATAAAAGAAACATGAGTGATTATTCTAAACATAAAAGATTACATGAAAGTGCTAAACAGAAAGAGGAGTCTGGACTAGAACCTGTCACTTGACAAAGGAATGACTGAGTTCTATCAACCACACATGAGGGCAGTCCCCAACGTTTAAGAGCAGTTGGCCAACACAAATGGGACTGCATGCTCTCACACATGCATGTGTGTGTGTGTGTGTGTGTGTGTGTGTGTGTGTGTGTCTGTCTGTCTGTCTGTCTGTCTGTCTGTCTGTCTGTCTGTCTGTCTGTTTGTGTATATGTGTGTATGTATGTGTCTTTGTGTGTGCCTGTGTGTCTCTCTCTGTGTGTATGTGTGTATCTATGTGTGTATGTATCTGTGTGTATATGTGTCTGTATTAGAGAGAGAATATGCATGTGCTCACAAGCATGTGTGCATTTGGTTTTTAGTTTTGTTCGGGGTTTGGTTGAAGAGAGAGGAAAAAACAAAGTTGGGTGGTTAGGGAGTTTGGAAAAGATCTAGGGAGGGTTAGAGAAAGACTATGATCAAAATATATTGTATAAAATTCTCAAAAAATAAATAGAAAGAAAGAAAGGAACACAATGCTGGGGACAGTAAGTTTGTGGCTGTTTTGAAAGACTGCAGCAGCCCCAGGCATCTGGTAAATGCCTGATGTTGTACAGCCATTTCCTGTTAGAAAGAAGGGGGCTTATAAGGGTCTAGAGGCTCAGACAGTTACAAGACTCACAAGATCCCACTCTGGGCTTGTTAAGCACTAAGCAATTGCTGAAGGAGAGCAAACCCAGTGGAGATGTCTATAAGCTGCTGGGGCATCTCCAGTGGCGAGGCTTGCATTAGCCATTACCCATGTCCTGCTGGGCTCTTCTTTGTGTCACCAATGGTCCCATAAGTAATGTGCTTGTTCTCTAATCGAGACTTGAGTGGAGCCATTTCTATTTTCTGTTGTCAATATTCACTCTGGGTTGACTACATGTTTGGTCACATCTCCTCAAGATAAGTTACACACACTGATCACACAGACATATTAGACATTGTTTATGAGGCAGCTATTTCTTTTATGCTGGCCCAAGAGAGAGCTCCATGTGAGGAAATGCAAAAATTTTTCTTACATGGGATTTAAATGGGAATAGAAAGGATCAAGCAGATGAGCCATTGGTCTGGGAAGCTCATTGTCCATTTGATTCTGTCTTCTGCAGGTTCCTCTGGTGCACATCAGAACACCTCTTACTTTCTCACTCTGGTTACTTTTTCATCTTGACACTCAGGTTTGTTTGTTTGTTTGTTTTCCAGAAATGAAAAATAAAACTTCTTTGACTGAATTCATCCTCCTAGGTCTCACAGATATCCCTGAACTTCAGGTGGCAGTTTTCACTTTTCTTTTTCTTGCCTATGTACTCAGTATGATTGGAAACCTGACCATCCTCATCCTCACCCTGCTGGATTCGCACCTTCACACTCCCATGTATTTCTTTCTCCGGAACTTCTCCTTCTTAGAAATCTCTTTCACAAACATCTTCATTCCCAGGGTCCTGGTCAGCATTACGACAGGAAACAAGAGTATTAGCTTTGCCGGCTGCTTTGCTCAGTACTTCTTTGCCATTTTTCTTGGAGCAACAGAGTTTTATCTTCTGGCTGCTATGTCCTACGATCGCTATGTGGCCATCTGCAAACCCCTGCATTACATGGCAATTATGAGCAACCGAGTCTGTACCCAGCTGGTCCTCTGCTCTTGGCTGGCTGGGTTGATGGTCATTATACCTCCCATCACTTTGATGAGTCAGCAGGACTTTTGTGCGTCCAATAGGTTAAATCATTATTTCTGTGACTTTGAGCCTCTTCGAGAACTCTCCTGTTCTGACACAAGCCTCGTAGAAAAAGTTGTCTTTCTTGTGGCATCTGTGACCCTGGTGGTGACTCTCATGCTGGTAACTCTCTCCTATACATTCATCATCAGGACAATCCTCAAGATCCCTTCAGCCCAACAAAGGACAAAGGCCTTTTCCACATGTTCTTCCCACATGATTGTCATCTCCCTCTCTTACGGGAGCTGCTTCTTCATTTATATTAAGCCTTCAGCAAAAGAAGAGGGCACATTCAATAAAGGGGTAGCCCTACTTATTACTTCAGTTGCTCCTTTATTGAACCCCTTCATTTATACCCTAAGGAACCAACAGGTGAAGCAAGCATTCAAGGATACAGTCAAAAAGCTTGTGAATCTTTAAAGAATTTAAGAATTGAATTCTTAATGAATGAGATCCTACTGTGTGCCAAGCTCTCTCACACTTACTAAGTACCCAATTAAGAGACCGACTGCAGTGTGAAAGGTAAAGATACATTTCAGCCTGTTAAGTGATAATGGAACAATCTTTAAAAGATTTTAAAACTGAAAGGCAATTGAGTTACTCAGTTGTCTAAATTAGAACCAATAAATACTATCTCAAGGAATGTCATTTAAACCCAGTCCTGAAAAGTTGGAATAAAACAAAATAGAAAAAATAATTAATATCAAAGGAATGTTGCAAATTGGCATGCAAAACTTCAGTCCAAAGAACTGAAAAAAACTCATTAATTTCACTCATACCAAATTCAATAAGGAAAAATAAGAAATATTTTGGATTTTAACTAAATTAAATCTTTACTTAAAGTAAATTAAACGTCCATAGTGTTCAGACATCTGATACTGGATTAGATCTACTAATTTTTGAGAATTACTATCATATAGAATCTACACTGTAGGTAACATAATGCAGAAATAGAGGACACTGTAAAGAAAAACACTCTTTGGCAGAATTCAAACATTAAATGCTAAAGATCCTCTCAAATTTAAATAGTAAAGGAGGCAAAAGGAATGATTAGGAAAGCAATAAAAATTCATGTGGAGAACAGCTGAGCATGGTGGTAGACACATTTAGTTCCAGCACTTGGGGGGTATGGGCAGACTGACCTACATATAGTTCCAGCACTTGGGAGGTATGGGCAGACTGACCTATACAGTGAATTTCAGGCCAAAGTGATAAAGACAACAAATAAATGAATAAATAAACAAACAGACAAACACAAGTATCAAGAAATATAGACTGCATAGGTTGCTCTGGGTGGCACTTGCACAGGCCTTTAATATCAGAATTCAAGAAGCAGAGGCAGTCAGATCTCCGAATTTGAGGTCAACCTCACTCTAGAGTAAATCCCAGAACAGGCAAGGTTACAAAGAGAAGTCCTTTATCACAAGAGAAGTTGTTATCACAATTCCATCCCCAAATTCAGACCTACTGAAAGCTGTTGAGATCATGAATGAACCAATAAATTCTAGAAACCAAATAAGATTTAAGTAAAGAGTTTGACCATTTAAAAACTTATATCCTGGCAATAATGAATCAGCATGGAGTCCTTTATATGGACTTCTTAGATCTGTCTGAAAACTCCACCCTGTTCTACACGTGAAGAAAGTGAAGCTCACACAGTAAAAACAGCTAATGCATGACACAGAGTCCAAAGCCAAATACACCTGGTGCCAAAATCCACCTGGTAAGTACTGCACCATCCAGCCGCCCTAACTGGTTTCTAAGTGTTGTATTACTAGCTTTTGGTCTATCTCCCTCTTCTCTGTGTGCTCTGGGTAAAACACTTTAGAAAACTCTTGAAGCACACAAAAATCCATATTACTTCATCCTTTAGTTTTAGACTTCCCTCAAGATGTTTCCTTCATGGTGGCCAACGCCTGCCATTCTAAAACTCAAGAAGTAGTTGTAGAAAGATTCCAAGTGTAAGACCAGCCTGAGATACACAGTGAGTGATGGTGGTTCCCAATGGTGGTTCCCTATTTTATCTCCTTGCTAGAACTTTCAAGAATAATGAGTGTGTGCATTGAATAGCCAGTAGGAAGAGTTGGTATCAACTATGACTGATTCAGCAATAGTTGAAATATTTATTGAACTCAACTACTAGTGAACAATGCTGTGCAAAATAAAAATGCAGTGAAATTTTTAGAGCTTTTTATATCTTTACCTAACAGTATTCTTTCTACACAGACATGTGTGGCAACTTTTCTTACCTCCCATCTGTGGACTTCCTACTGTCCTGGACCTAATTTCTTCACAAATATTTATATTTTTATGTATTCACTATGTAGCACCATCTGGACCAACCATCTTTTCTGCCTGACATCTAGTGAACACTATGAATACTTAACACAACAATGTCTCTTGTTACATTCATCCATACCCGAAAGCTGTCTCATCATTTTAGTGCTGAGCCTAGTTATAGAACCCATACCCTCAGGTGTGTCTTTTTTTTCTGATCATCTCCATTACTGTTAACCCTTGTATTTAAAATTTGTATTTAAATATCTCTTAATAAACACCAGCTCTGTTTCATGCTGGCTAGTCCTGAATTTCTTTTCTGTGTCAAAGACAAGGACCCAGTTATATTTGAATCAAGATCCCTAAACTGAACATAGCATCAAGAACTGTCTTTACTGGAACTGACTTATTCTGAATATGACTTTTGTTTCTCAGGCCAGTATTATCACCCAACTGAAACACTTGGTACCATTTTTACCATTGTGTTACCTCAAGATGTTACCTTTAGGATTTACTTGTTTGATTTTATGAATGGTTTACTGCATGTGTGTATGTGTACCACATGAGTGCCTGGTAGCCATGGAAGTCAGAACTCTTTGTTTTAAAGTCATATTTTAAAATTAGCTTATGAAAGAATGTTTTTCCATTTGGCATGTTTATCTTTTCAAAGAACTGTCTCTTGGTTAATTCTTTGTTTCTTCTTCATTTCTGTAATATTAATTTCTGCCATGATTTTGAGTATTTTTTCCTATATATGGTCTTAGAGTTTGGTTTGTTCTTATTTTTCAAAATCTTCACATGTATCATTTGTTAAGTCTGAAATCATTGCATTTTTGTGGCGCTTATTACTGCCTCTTAGGAAGGCCTCATTTGTGTCTTGTTTTGTCTTCACTGTGTTCTTTTTCCTCAGTGAGTTCATGTACTTTTTATTGCTGTTAATATCCAGCTTTATTTCACCGCAGTCAGATAGAATATAGAATGTAACTTTTTTCATGTTTGTTGAGAATTACTTTTTATACCAATATTTGAGCATTTTTAGATACTTCCATGGGCTGCTAATTTTTGTTCTATAGTGGGTTGAATGTTCTATAGGTATCTGCTGAATACATTTGATTTATGAGACCATAAATCCAATGTTTCTGGGTTTCTCTTTAGAGCTGGAGGGTTGACCAGATATTGTGTTTATGGTGAGACTAGGGTGTGGAACTCACCCACAATCAGTGTGTTGTGGTTAATTTCTCTAATTAACATATAGTAGTATTTGTAGCATAAAATTAAATGTGCCTGTACTGGGGGTACATATGTTTAAATTGTAATATCCTCTTGGTATATTGTTTCATTAATGTATGTAAAGTGAACTTCTTTGTGTCTTCCAAGTATTTTTAGTTCAAAGTCTATTTTTCCAGATGTTAGAATATCTACCAATGCTTTGTTTTTTAGTTCCATTTGCTTGCAATATTATTTTCTGCCTGTTTACCCTGAGATGGTATATAACTTGACCACACACAATTTTCCTATCTAAGGTCTATATCTAACTCTAAATTCCTGAGGAGGAGATTATAATTCTTTGAGTTGGTCTCCAGCCTATGTCTAGTGCATGTTTCTGTGGTCTAGTTCATTATTCTCTGGTTTTCCCAAAATGAAGTGTGAGTTTGGATGAGCTGACCCACAATATGTACTATAAAACAATCTCTGTCTAGCCTGCTAGGTCAAGTATTACCCACAAAGAAACACTGCCCAAAGCTCTGTAGTAGCTTACACAAGCCTTTCTTTCTAATACTGTTCTTGCTTTATTATTACCTCTTTGTTTTTTTATTCCTACTTTAAGAGTGAATATGTTGTTGCCCTCGAGTAACCTCTCAGCATTATGTCTCTTTAAAGACTTCTGCGTGCTATAATTATGTATCACATTCGCTTCCTCAAATGTATATGATTGACACATTTACCCATTAGATTCCCCTGTCTAAAGTCAAATGGAAGTTGGGGGGTGGAGCTTCACAAGTTAAAAAAGCAGATTAATAGTTTATAAGCAGTCTCAAGTCAGCAAATAAAAGCTAAAATTGCATGCAGGTCCAAGGACAAAGACAAGCACAAACCTTCCCAAGATCCTGTGCCTCTCCATCAGCAAATCTAAAGATTCTCATGTCAATGATACATTTAACTATTGTTGGGGAAATCACATAGCAATTATCTCCACATAGAAATCTTGACTGTATATATGGATTTTTTAAATATTAAAAATGATTAAACAAGAATACCCAAAAGTACCTTGAAGGATGGTCTTTTTTTTAATTTGGATATTCTTTGCATTTACATTTCAGAAGTTATCCCCTTTCCCACAAATCCCATCTCCCGTCTCTATCCCATTGACTCCATGAAGGTGCTCCCTCTCCCGGATACCCTCTTCCACCTCAGTGCCTTGACATTCCCCTACATTGGAAAACAAGCCTTTGCTGGACCAAAAACCTCTCCTTCCCTTGATGCCAGACAATGCTATCCTCTGCTACATACACAACTGGAGCCATGGGTCTCTCTATGTGTACTCATTGCTTGATGTTTTAGTCCCTGGAAGCTTAAAGGGTTTGGTTGGTTGGTAATGTTGTTCTTTCCATGGGGTTGCAAACCCTTTCAGATCCTTTAGTTCTTTCTCTAGCTCCTTCACTGGGGTCCCAGTGTTCAGTTCAATGGTTAGCTGCAAGCATCCTCCCTGTATCAGTACGGCTCTGGCAAAGCCTCTGAGGAGGCATTCATATCAGGTTTTTGCCAATAAGCATTACTTGACATCACAGTAGCACGTGGGTTTAGTGACTGCATATGGGATGGATCCCCATGTGAGGCAGTCTATGAATGATCTCTTCTCCAACCTCTGTTCATCTATTTGTCCCTTTATTTCCTCCCATGAGTGTTTTGTTCTCCCTTCTAAGAAGGATTGAGGCATCCACCTCTGGCCTTCCTTCTCTTTGAGCCTCATAAGTTCTGTGAATTGTTTCTTGGGTGTTCTGAGTTTTTTGGCCTAGTATCTGCTTATAAATGAGTAGACACCATGAGTGTTCTTTTGTGACTGGGCTAGCTCATTCAGGATGATAGCTTCAATTTCCATCAATTTGCCTAGGAATTTCATCAAGTCATTGTTTTTAATAGCTGAGTAGTACTCCATTGTTAAATGTACCACAAATTGTATCCATTCCTCTGTTGAAGGACATCTGGGTTCTTTACAGGTCCTGGCTATTATAAATAAGGCTGCTATGAACATGGTGGAACATGTGTCCTTGTTAGATGTTGGAGCTTCTTTTGGGTGTATGCCCAGAAAGGGTATAGCTGCATCCTCAGGTAGTACAATGTCTACATTTCTGAAGACTGATTTCCAGAGTGGTTGTACTAGTTTACAATCCCACCAACAGTGGAGAAGTGTTCCTCTTTGACCACATTCTCACCAGCATCTTCTGTCACCTGAGTCTTTTATATTAGCCATTCTGACTGGTAAGAGGTGTGATCTTAGAGTTGTTTTGATTTGCATTTCCGTGATGACTTAGGGATGTTGAGCATTTCTTTAGGTGCTTCACAGACATCAGATATTCCTAAGTTGAGAATTATTTACTTAGCTCTGTATCCCACGTTTAATAGGATTATTTGGTTCTCTAGAGTCTAACTTCTTAAATTCTTTGTATATATTGGATACTAGCCCTCTATCAGATGCAGGATTGATAAAGATCTTTCCCAATATGTTGGTTGCCAGTTTGTCATTTTGACAGTGTCATTTGCCTTACAGAAGCTTTGTAATTGCATGAGGTCTCATTTTTGGATCTTAGAGCATAAGCCACTGGTGTTATGTTCTAGAATTTTTTCCCTATGCCTATGTGTTCTAAGCTCTTGAAGGATGATCATATGGAAGAAATAAAGACACAACACTAGATCCCTAATCTCCTATCACAAGACTATTTTCAAGGTAAAAATACTATTAGGAAAGAAGAGGAACCACAAGATGAGGTACTACAACCTGCCTGTCACTCATGCTCTCTGACAGATGTATCAGTTTGCGACAGCAACAGAATGAAAAAGTATTATCCCCAAGGCACAATAAATTGAGCAGAGAACACCTTATTTTTTATTTCCTGCTATTATTTTTCATTATTATTGTCACCGTCATTTCCTTGAGGCTTTTTTGCTAATTTTTAATTTTGTATCATTCCATAGAGGTATATAATGAATTTGATTATTTTCACCTCTCACTGGCCTATCTTGATGCCCTTCCTCACCCACCAAAACCCTTCTTCTTCCCAATCAATCCCTCCACTTTCTTGTGTGTTATTGTGGTGGTGGTTGTGTAGTTTAGTTAATTGGCTTGGTTTTGTTTGATTTCTTCTTTTGTTTCCTATTGAATTTAAGTAGACTGTTTTGTTTTTTTCACTTTTCAAGTAAATCTGGATTATTCCCTTAAGTATGGATGAGCATGCCATTATCTTGCCCCTTACTGTAGTCAAGCCCCAAATCAAAAGCCCTTTACCATCCTCCACAGAGGTTTGATCATGAACCAGGTATAGCCAATATCTGAATTCAATATTGGTCTGGAAAACTTCCATCTTTTTAAAAAAAAAAGAAGTCCACCAGGTCATCAAAGTAGAAAACCACATTTGAGGTAGCCAATGAGAGATCAGAATTCAAGGAAAGAGTTTCAAATTCTTTATTATCCAAGCATGGTGTTATGATGAGTCTTTGCCTTTGTCAGGAAGGAGTATCAGGTAAGAATTATTTCCTCTCAGAAATTCAATCTTTACACACCCAATACCAGGACACTCATTGTTCCCAGCACCGCACTGGGCTAATTAGAGCTTCATGTATGAACATACAAGAGCATTATTTGCAGGATCATAAACATCTCCACAGTGGCTACAGGACTAAAGGAAATGACACATCTACCCACATTTGCTGATGGTTTCCTGTAAAATTCCTCAGAGCCTTTTTGAATTTCTTCCCCACTCTCTTATTAAAAGTTCAGGATAAAGGTTCTTGCAAAATAGTAGTGTTTATTACCACACTCCATGTGGGTCTCCTGGGATTTTTCATTTCTTTCCCCAACTGACATGGCTGGGGTCTCCTCTGAATTGAGTTGATTAAATATGTGTTAGAGATAAGCTCTAGTGGGATGCCCTCATAGTCTGAGTTATTCAGAAAACTGAGACAAGATCACTTGAGCTCAAGCAAGCCAGCAAGACCTCATTTTTAGACAAACAAGCAAATTAATGAGACTGCAGCACTGCAGACACTCAAATCTGCTACTCAGAGTGAAGGGCGTAATCAGACTCAGACCTATTAG
Source organism: Micromys minutus (assembly GCF_963924665.1). NCBI lineage: Eukaryota > Metazoa > Chordata > Mammalia > Rodentia > Muridae > Micromys > Micromys minutus. The sequence goes on from NC_137957.1 coordinate 5,891,192, forward strand.
AAAAGAGAAAGTGAGGCTTTGAAAACATACTCCTTTGTGGGATTTTTATTAACAGTTTATTAATTCATAACTCAAATAAGTCACAGTTCAGAGATGCTTGAGATCCAGGTGTCTGTCAATTGATACATTTATGTCAACATGGAAAGGGGTGACAAATGAACGCTAAGTTAATACACAAAAGATGAGTGGGCTTGTCCTATTAAATTTTCTCAAATTTGTGAATTGCTGTGAATAATTGTTTCATTATAAAACAACCATGGACAGCAAGGGAGTTAAGCTTTACACCACTTTCTGTGCATTCCTGTCTCTTAAGTCATGATGCTTCTCATGGACACTCATGATGCACACAGAATTTGTTCTACAAGCCAAAGGTACATAGAGTCTGAGTTTATAGTTGTGCTATCATTACTTTTTGTGATGTTAAATCATGAAGATGTACCTCTTTTGTTAAAACACATGCTTGGTTTACAACACTGAAACATGAACAGCTATAAAACAAAATGGCTACTGTTAGTGATTTCTGCTTTCAGATCCTGTGACTAAGTCCATAGAAGAGTATCATATATATCTTTCCAAATTAATTCAGATAAATGCTCTTCCATTTGCCATTTTTATTGATCTATACTGCTTTGGTAATTCATAAATAGGAAAAGTCTTGTATTACTGGAAGTTCACACTGTTGCTAACATTAGCCAGGCATTGGAGTGCACACTTCTAAGCTCAGTACATAAATTTTTGGAAAACTGATGCATGAGGTGGGGGCAGGATGACTGAGGCCAGCCTGAGTTATAAAGCAAGACTGTGACTCGATGTTTTCTCAACTTCTATTATTTACAAGCCCAAACAAATACATTTGAAGAATTATATGGAATGTGCACATAGTGTTTCAAATGATAACATGGAACTCTTTACAAAATTATTAATAATTCCTGGAAGATGCCAGATTATGGAACTTAGAGATTAGACTATATGTCTTACTCATTATACAATCTTGGGGACAACAAAAAAGAAAGGCACTTGAAGTTTCAGATATGCTCAAGAATGGGTCAAAGCTTCTGGGTGGAACACTAACCTTTCTGGAAGAGTATTATGAACAGTTATGTGGAGTACCTTTCCTGATTCTGTGCTGAGACTATGTCTATATGAGAAGGAAAGAGACGGTAATCATCCAGGAGGCTGAGTGAATATGGGAAAAAGTCCCACCACTGACAAGCACCACCCTGTCAGTGAGAAGAAGGCTAAGCAATATCTAAAGACCCTCCTGAAATCATTTGACTTCTTTCCTTCACAAATATGTCACTTGGTGCCCTGAAACCTAAACACAAGGGATAGTTCTGTAACAAAATAAGCTTCATACCCACTGTCTTTCAAGCCAATTTCTAATGCTGTGTAGGACAGAATTGATGTTTTCCCTCTACCCCAGGTCTCCTCTGTTCATCTGTTTCTATCACACAGTGTATTCTCTGCTGTGTTCTCATACATGAAACTGTGCTTGCTCCACTGTAACAGCCCTTTAGGAAACATTGCAGTGCTCCCTTGGTTTCCATGAACTGCTTTACTTTGTGTTTGTTTTGAATTATCCTTATTTGCCCATCAATTTTTAGAAGGAATGTTTTCTGAATCTACATCATTCTGTGTTTTACAGCTTTTAGAATAAGAGATCTGATGTTACTCTATTACTTCTGTCGGTCATGCATGAGTTGGGCTTTTGTCCCTTACAACTTTTGGTCACGTTTTTTTGATTTTTATTCATGACATCTTCACTATGGTTTGCTATAGGAAGGTTCTGTTCCAGTGTTATCTATTTAAGGTCCTAAATGCTCTCTGTGTTTAAATGTCTATTTTTTCTCTAGGTTTGGAATGTTTCTACTGTAATTCCATTGAATAAACTATCTATGCCTAGATATCAGCTTCCTCTTCCACATCAGTGGATCCTTAGCTTTGGATTCTTGAGTGTCTCAGACTTCTTGGAACTTTGAATTACATTCATTCAGTTTTTGTCTTTATATATGTCTTAATATTAATAGCTAAAAGTACACAATGTTTAAGCTGTAGAAGGCATTCTCTCAGGAATTCTGCACATATCAACCAGGCAATGTACATAATAACACCAAGTCTCCATTCCCCATACCACACTGGTTTTACAGGAGACAGTGCTGAGGCACATGTTACCCAGTGTCACTTACAAATCTAGTGTGCTGCCTAGTTGTAACTCAACTTGACACAAGCTAGAGTCATCTGACGGGAGAGAACCTAGGTTGAGAAAATGCTGCCTTAAAATTGGGATCTAGGCAAGTCTGTAGAGCTTTTTCTTAATCAGTGATTAATGGGGGATGGCCAATCGGTGTGGGTGGGGCCACCCCTATACTGGTTGTCTTTGGCTCAAAAAGGAATCAGGCTGATAAATCTATGTGTAACAAGTCAGGAAGCAGCACTCCTCCATGGTTTCTCCATCAATGTCTGCCTTTTTGTTTTGACACAGTTTGAGTTCCTACTCTTGGTCCCTTCAAGGACTGTACCTCAGGACATATAAACCAAAGAAACCTTTACCTCTCCAAAAAGAAAGTATGTATATACTATATATATACCTTAATATATTATCATCTCAACTTTGGCCTCCATTCTTAAAATTTATTCTTCTGATTGATCTTTTATTAATGTTTTCTGATATTCAACTTTTATGTGGTTGATTCTTTCATTTCTAAATTTTCTGATTAGTTCATTCTCAATTCTGTTTAGTTTCTCAATTTCCTTACTGAATTTCTCTTTTGTTTTTGCCGAATTTCTCCTCCAAGTTATTGACCTATGTTTTACATCTTTGCTGTCTTTCTTGTCTACATTTTGAATTGATTTTCTTACATTGCTAATGGGTTTACTTGAGTCATGTACAATGTCATTGATACTTTTAAAAAAAGACTCTGGACTCCTTGTGTGACCTTTCATCTATGTTCTAGCCCAGGGGCCTTTAACTGTATTAAGATTGTGAGAAGTAGCTGGACAGATATTTGCACAGGTAAAGAACCTTCCCTTTGTCTAGGTGTCAATATTCCTCTGGAACTTCGGGATCTGGAGACTCTATAACACTCAAGTGCAAGTAGGTGACTCAGTTGATTGACCCACTAAGCTCAGACGTGGGCTGTCAAACTCCAGGGTTAATCTCAGCAAAGGTCTGCTCTTTCCCTGAGGATGAAGTCATTCACTTCATTATCTGAGACGAACCTCCTTCAATTTGTCAGCATCCAGCCCTCCTGCTTTCCACTCTTAACTCTAGGCTGTGTCTCACTCTGAGGCTGTGGCTGATTCATTTCAGGTTCTCTGAATTCTGGTGATTCTTGGTCCTCAAACACCTTCAGAAGCTCAGTTTTGAGTAATAGGTTTCCTCTAAAAATGCCATCTGAGGTGGTTTGGATATGCTTGGTCCATGGGAAGTAGCACTATTAGCATGTGTGGCCTTGTTGGAGGAAGTGTGTCACTGTGGAGCTCGGGATTTGAGGTCTCATATATGTGCTCAAGTCTGGCTAGTATGATCCAGCCGACTTCCTCCTGGCTCCCTTCAGATCAAGAGGCAGAACTCTTGGCTCTTCCACCACCAAGTCTGCCAGCTATACTTCCCACCATGATGATAATGGACTGAACCTCTGAAATTATAAGCCAACCCAAATTAAATATTAACCTTTATAAGAGTTGCCTTAGTCTTGGGGTCTCTTTACAACAACAGAACCCTAACTAAGACACCATCTTTCCACTGCCCTCTAAATCATGCAGAATGCCCAAATGGAATCCCTCTCTATTGATGACCCTAAATCCCAGAGTGATTGCCATCTTACCAAAATGTACAGCTACAATCAAAACTGTTGGGGACTTAGAGCTAATCCTGAGGTCAGGACTTCCAGAGTGTTTTCATCTTACTTGATTTTAGATAAGAATCTGCTCCCCCAACCCCTGCACACTGTCACGGAGCCTCCAGTGTGGAATTTCATTCATCCACTGGGCAGTCTCCCATGCACTGACCGTCTTTTTGCTCTACACATTTAGGGACCCTGTCACTACTGTGCACAATTTACAAACTCTTTTTTCTCCTTCAGAGGTCATTATCTTTATTATTCTAACTCTTCTCCTTCACTGGGTCACACAGAGGCAGCTTCTGGCTCATCTTATTTTATAAGTCTCTTGCAGAAATATTTCTTTTGTTATTGTTGTGTGTGCACATGGTTTCAGTGCTGACCACTCTGATTTGGACAAAACTCATTCCTGGGAGGGTGTACTTCCTTTTCCCAAGAGTCATTAATTAGCAGAAATATCTGAAGAAAATGGTGAATGAGGAGGATTGTGTCAAAATTATATATTGTGTTATCTACTGCATGTATCTTTGATAAAAAAAACCTAGAACTTCAGGGCTATGAAAAAGACTCTAGGAAAAGTCAAGGAAATGAGGCTCTTAGAAGAGTTCCATAAATACTAAGAAACATACTCCTCATCTAAATAAAATCTACTTCCTCAATTTGTCAAGGTAGAATGTAAACAGCCCCCAACTATATAAGGTTTTTATCAGAAACTCTTAAATGATGTCTGTACCTTTGAGTTGAAATTTTATTTTCTAGCCACAAGAAAATCACATACTTACCCATAAATGCAGAAGAAATGCAGGAGCATCAATCTAACAGGAGATACATCATCTGTTCTTCTGCTAATACTATCTAGAATTAAAGAAATGGGACCTGACAAGAAAAAGACCCCCCAAAGACAATAAACAGAAAAGATACTGATAATGATGGTCCACAAATTCAAAAACTCAGATAGAAGGTAGGAACTTTGCAGTTATTATAATTTTAATTAAATTGTTTGCCTACTAAAACTTTCTTCAATTGTGTGTTAACCTCATTTCTTTTCCCACTAAAGCCAAGTGAGTAATATAAGCAAGACATCATTGCAGAACTAATTAACATAATAAAAAATCAAACATACAGGGATGCTTCAGTTGTGTACTTCCTGGTAAACTCAGGAGGCTCCATTGAATAGTTTTAATCTTACATCAAACAATTGGCCCTGGTGAAACTAAGTGGATCAGTCACAGGACAAAACTAAGTCTTGGGAAAGTGAACAGTCAGGAGGAGGGGTGGATGACAGGGGAGGGTGGGGGAGAGACAATAACCAAAATGCATTATAAACATAAATGAAATTGTCAAAAAAAATAACTGAATTGTTTTTAAGTAGAGGCTTGTTCAAATGAAACTTAGAAAATAATCTGGGTGTTTGTTTAGAAGAGAAGCATGCTGAAATAATAACTTAGAAACTGCTTTCAAAGGAAAAGCACCTTAGAAAAATTCTCAGGCCAGTATGATGGCTACTGCAGCCTGTGAGGAGGAGGGGAGACATTCTACAGAAAAGAAACGAATCTATTTTAAATATTCTGGACTCCTGGCCTATCACTGACTCAACACCTCTGTGTATTCACAGGCAGCCAGAGTTGGCCGTTAAAAATCAGACTTTGACTGAATTCATTCTGCTGGGCCTCACAGACAACCCAGAGCTTCAAATCTGTGTTTTTCTATTCCTTCCCCTCACATACACACTCAGTATTCTGGGGAACCTGACCATCATTCTCCTCACACTGCTGGATTCCCACCTCCAGACACCCATGTACTTCTTTCTCAGGAACTTCTCCTTTCTTGAAATCTCCTTCACATCCATGAGTCTTCGCATGCTCTTCAGCATCTCCACAGGAATTAAGACCATCAGCTTTGCTGGGTGCTTCACTCAGTACTTCTTTGCCATCTTCTTTGGAGCCACTGAGTTTTACCTTCTGACTGCCATGTCCTATGACCGCTATGTGGCCATCTGTAAGCCCCTGCAATAAACTACCATCATGAGCAACAGGGTCTGCACCCTGCTTGTCCTCTGCTCTTGGATGAGTGGGTTTCTAATCATCTTATTCCCAATCATCCTAACCAGTTAATTGGATTTCTGTGCATCAAATGTGCTCAATCATTATTACTGTGACTATGGCCCCCTTATAGAAATAGCTTGTTCAGACACTAGGCTGCTGGAACTCTTTGATTTTGCCTTAGCAGTCATAACCTTGATTGTCACCCTGGTGCTGGTGATTCTCTCGTACACACACATCATTGGGACCATTCTGAAGATACCATCTGCCCAGCACAGGAAGAAGGCGTTTTCCACATGTTCCTCGCACATGGTTGTTCTCTCCCTGTCTTATGGAAGCTGCATCTTCATGTACATAAAGCCTTCAGCCACAGAAGGAGTTGCCTTCAATAAGGGTGTAGCTGTACTCAATATCTCAGTGGCGCCTTTACTGAACCCATTCATTTATACTCTAAGGAATAAGCAGGTGAAACAAAGCTTCAAGGATTTCACTAGGAAGATTGTAAATCTCCAATAAATCAGATGACCTCAGTCTAAAGGGTAATTCCAGACAAGAGTCACGTTCATCTCCACAAAAATTCAAGGCCAGCCTTTCCTCCCAGTTAAAGCACCATCTGAGAAGAATTTACCATGAAAGCATTTCAACTTTACACTTTAGACTCACCAATAATTTTTGAACAAGATATTTGTAGTGGAAATGTTTTTTAAAGAAATCCCAACTATGCTATATAAACATGCTTTTGTTTTAATCCCATGTGTGTGATATAGGGTTGCTCAGATTATCCACAACAGCAGACTATTTGCCTCCTGTGGTGCTCTGGCAGGAGTGTGATTCTGCCAGCTGCAGATAGTTTAATTCTGAAGACTCTGGATACTTAAAAAAACAGAGTAAAAAGCCAGAGCCTAGATCCCAGCTGGGGAGTAGCATGCTGAAGGAAGAGTAGGGGATGGGGATATGGGAGAGTCATGGCTGTTGCTCCTACTGGTTTCTGCTCCTGCTTCTGATCTTGTTGATGGTCTAGAGAAAAGAAACCATAAGATGGAAGTATCCTGACCTTGAAGATTGTGTTGTGGAGGGTTGGGTATTTGGAGAACACACTGTATTCTTCATGTGAGCTGAAGCTAGTTTCATCAAACCAGGAAGGAGAATTTCACCCTTTCTCGTGAGAGAAGATACCATAGATAACATTAAGTTACTAATGAAACAGATCCTGACAGGAAGTATTCTAAGGATAAACTTTTTACTTTTTTTCCTGGGACATTCAATGTTCTCCTTGCTGGATATCTGGCCTCTGAAAAGACAGACAGGAAGATAGCCCTAGGTATCACAGTTTCTGAGCTAGGTTGAACAGGGTTGTTTGTGCCACTACATAATCTCACTGTGAACTCTACAGCGCTAGCAGCCAGCAGATTCATTCTCAACTTCCATTCCAAAAAAGCTTATAATGTGAAGACAGCAAAGGAGGGAGGAATGGGATGAAAGGTTACCAATAGTCTAGATTGTGGGTAAGTGGCTCCCTCTCCTGGCATATAAAATTCTTGCACTATTACACAGGCCTTGTTAAGATGCGCTTTTAAAAATTATTGTTATAGACATAATATGCAGTCACTGATAGTGGGATGCTAACCCCAGAGGCTTGCACTCCCCCAGAACCAACTCACAGACTTTATGAAGTCCAAGAAATAAAGAAAACAGAACAAAACAAAAAAAATATTTACAAAACAAGAAAACTTTAACTATTTCCATGTTACATTTTGTTTTACATGTACTTTATGCTCATTGTAACTATTAAGTTTTCAAGGCATACTATCAAACCTTGAAAAAAATCAAGTACTGACTAAAAATATATTCATATAGTTTTATGTAAAAATTATGTTAAAATCTGGAAAAAGTACTGACAAAAATGTATAATTTTAAGCAAAAAATGTTTAAAATCTGTACATTTATCTTTGTTTTGTAAAATAAAGTTGTTTTTAAAAAATTATTATTATTATAAAATATTTTAAAGAGTAAAAAACTTAAAACTATCTTATGATTCAATCACTGCTTGAGGAATTATCTAAGCAAGCCCTGCCCTCAAGTGAAGACTTTTTTTTTTTTTTTTTTTTTAAGAAAATGTCAGACTATTGCCCTGCAGAAAAATCAATGCAGAGGAGATCAGAGACCTTAACCTACAACCTAAAATTTTGAAAATGTCAGAGGAAAAAGTAACTAAAATTTTTCACTATATAAACATGGGTACATAGTCTAAAAATTACTCCAATAACACAGGAAATAACCTCAAAATTTGACAAACTGCAATAGATTAAAGTAATCCCAAACAACAAGAAAAATACAATTTTTAAAATAAATTATTCATCAGAGAAAATTAATATCTAGGATATGTAAATAAGTGCAAAATCAAATACCAAAAATTTTATACAATCAATAGACTATGAAGTAAATAGTTCTCATAAAGAAGAAATACAAATGGCCAATGCTTGAAAAACAGTCAGCATTCTCAGCCATCAAGAAAATACGAATTGAAATTGATGTATTTATAAAAAGATAAAGAGAGGGAGATATGTTCTGTGAAGTTGTGGTGAGGTGTTGGGGAAGGGGGTGCCTCCGTAGACCCATGTTGAGGCATTCCTTCCCCCTGAGGGACCAACTGCACGACAGTAAAGTATAGAATAGAGTTAATTTAGGACATGGAGAGGGAAGTCAAGAGAGTAGTAGAGGCAGAGGAGGGAGGGGGAGGGGAAAGGGAAGAGGGAGAGAGGAGGAAGAGGAGGAAGTGGAGGAGGAGGAGGAGAAGGAGCAAGAGGAGAGAAGTAGAGGCCAACCATGAGCATGTGGAAGGGAGAGGGAGAATGGGGAGAAAACAGGGCAGGAAGCCCAGACCAAGAGAGACCAAGAGAGTGAAGATAGGGCAAGCAGCCCCTTTTATAGTATCAGGCATACCTGGCTGCTGCCAAGTAACTGTGGGGTGGAGCTTAGCCAGAATGTTAACAGAAATTCCCTCGAAATTCTATATCACCCTGGTCAGAATGTACCAAGAAAGTGAAAGATGACAAAACTTGTCAAAGTTGTCAGGAAGATTTCACTTTCTACAGGTGAGAATGTAAGCTCAGCCACGATGGATCATCATGGTTTGCTGTGTGAGTTACTTCTCTGACTGGCAGCAGACAGTGTGAAGAAGTGTAGGTCTTTGTCAGCTTACAGTCCCAGACAACCGTCTACCTTAGAGGCCACGGTTACAGGAGTGTGGCTTACATGACCACAGACTCACAGTCAGGAGCAGGAGAGGTAAGCGATAATGCTTACCTCGGTTCTGCTTTTTTAATGTCTCTTCTTTTTATTAATATTTTATATTTTAAATTAAAGCATAATTATGTCCCTTTCCCCCTCCCTTTCCTCCCTCAGCCCCTCCCATGCACAGCCCCTCCCATGCACAGCCTCTCCCATGCACAGCTTCTTCCCTCCCATGCACAGCCCCTCCCCTCCCATGCACAGCCCCTCCCCTCCCATGCACAACCAGCCCTCCCCTCCCATGCACAGCCCTCCCCTCCCATGCACAGCCCCTCCCATGCACAGCCCCCTCCCATACACAGCCCCTCCCCTCCCATGCACAGCCCCCTCTTGTTCCCTCTCAAAACCATGGCCTTTTTTCTTAACTCGCTCAATCCATTTAGTGTTTCTCGTACGTGTATGATCTCAGGAATGACATGGTATTGATAACTAGTTGGGAACTAAATGATAACAAATAGGGGAAAATATCCTGCTCTCAACATTTATTGATTGGCTGCAATTCTTTGTCAACAGGAGGGGGCCCCTGAAATTTTTATTCCTTCAGCATTAGCATGTCCCATGGGTGTCGTATCTCCTCAGGTCTTATTTAGGCGGCCATGCCGCTGCAGTGTCGAAGGTGAAGCTTCCCACTTCCAGGAGACACAATCTCACAGCAGATTTCCTGGTCCTTGGGCTCTTACGATCTTTCCACCCTCACTTCGTCTCACTTCTCCCTTTATTCTGTCTGTCAGGGACCTCAGCCATGGAATGGCGCCTCCACAGCCACCCAATCTAGAAGCTGCCGCACAAACATACCCAGAGGTTTGTCTCCTGTGCGGTCAGTTTATACTCAATACTTTCACAGAGCCAACCAAAAAAAAAAACTAAAATTAGAATTATTATATTGTCCTACATAACTCTTAGAGAGGACTCTCAGCGAAGATACCACAGAGACATTGACACATCCATGTTTTGAGCTGCACTGTTCACAATAACCAAGAAAGAGAAGCAGTTTAGATGTCTATCACCAGATGCAGGGGAAAAGGAAATGTGCTACATGTACACAGGGATTTTATTTAATCATAAACAACAGAATCATGACATTTGAAAAAAATAGATGACAGTAGAAATCATAATCATGCTAAATAATCCACTTTCAAAAGGACAGGTATCAGGGTGTCTCTCACATGAAAAATTATTTAAAAGTGTTTGTGTGCACAAATCTGTGTGTTCTTGTGTGTCCATGTATGTGTGTGTGGGTGCATGTGTGTGTGTGTGTGTGTGTGTGTATGTGCCTCTTTGTATATGTATGTTTAATTTTGAGAGGGAATTTGCAAACTGTGGATATAAGGGGACAGGGAAATGAGAAAGACTGGGGTGCTTCAGGAAACAGGATAGGAAATAGTCAAATTGACTAGAAAAGTAAATAGTCAAATAGAAAAGACTGAAAGTTGGTTTTAAGAAAAGAAACCCGGGCTGAAGAGATGGCTCAAGACTGCTCTTCCAAAGGTCCTGAGTTCAATTCCCAGCAACCACACGATGGCTCACAACCATCTGTAATGGGATCAGATGCCCTCTTCTGGTGTGTCTGAAGACAGCACCAGTGTACTTATATACATAAAATAAATCTTAAGAAAAAGAACAAATACACAAAGGTGATAATCTTTAATGAGACTATCAAGTAAAAAATTTAAATAAACAAAATAGTAAGTGAAAGGTAAAGACAGTGTAACTGATACCACAGAAGTGTGAACTATTGGAGGAGCTTGTTGTAAAATTATTACACACCAACTAATTGAATAACCTAGAAGAAATTAATACACTCCTAAAAATGTACCATACACCAAGACTGACCTGCAACAAAACAGTAAATCTACAAAAATAACAAAAATAAAGCCAGTGGTGCATTAGTAACAAAGTTTCCTGGGAAATAAATTACAAAAGTCTCAGGTTATAAAAATGTCTGTTACCTTAATATGATCTTCAGGCCTTAGGCACGAGTTCTGAAATATCTCACCACATCCCAAACTAGGCATGACTGTACGTCTAAAACAGTAAGTTTACATTAAGACTATAAAAATAAGCGCCGTCAAGACACTTAGCCTGTACATCAACACAATGCACTGTTTTTATATAGCAATGATCCACTGAACCATCACAGTAGTGTATTCTGATATCACAGCTCCACTGTAGCACACTGCGATGTAATGTGACAATTGTAATGTCCCAGCATGGAGTCTGGTTCCCAGGACCCAATCAAGTAGGCTACAACTTCCTGTGACTCCAGCTCCAAGGGACCCTCTGCAGGAAACTGCACTCCTGTGCACACACATGAACACGGTGCTCCCTGGTGACATCAGTTCTCAAATCTGCCTCCGTAGTGCTGCGTCTGTCATTGCGATGCTCCAGCGTTTTTATTACAGAACAATTTGCTCAGTGTGCTGTCAGAAAGATGCGTTGTGATGGCCCAGCTCAGCTGTAGACCACAAGATTGTACCTTCACAGTTCTCCTTGGTAAGACTGAAGACCCGACTTTTACATAACACTGTCCCACTAACCTTCACAATGATACATGGAAATCACGGCTCCACTGTGATGTCACAATACTGCTTTCTGATACTGCATCCTGAGCTCAACTCTGTCTTCACCATGTTGCTCTGGGATGTTGTGATGTTCCATCTTGACATAAGAATGCTCAGTCAACCCATTGCTGTGGTGCATTGTGGTATCACAGCTCCAGTGTGTCATCACAGTGCCTCAGTGGGTTATAACCATATTGTTTTGTGACATCACATTGTTCTATTATGCTACATTGTGATGTCATTGGTTCTAATGCTGTATCTCAAGGACCCACTGTGTCATCATAATTCTCCACTTTAATATGGCAAGGTTCACCTATGCCCTCACATGGTATACTGTGACATTACAGCTCCACTCTGACATTACAATGCTCCACTGTGACACCACAGACTCCACTGTGACATCACAGTGGACTCTTGAATGGTGTTAAAGATGTTAAAGAACATGGGAACTTTTAAAGTTGCACTAAATGCATTTTGTATTATGGTATAGCCATGAGTGTATGGGGCTTGGGTGGAATGTGGTTACTTCAGTGGGAAATGTCCTTCATAGGGTCCTGTATTTGAACATTTGGTACACCGTTGACAGCAGTGTTTAGGAAGGTTATGGAACTTTTCGTATGGAAGTCTAGCTGAAGAAGTACATGTTTGGAGGTGGGCTTTGACAGTTCTTAGCCTCTGACCACACCAGTTACCTCTTCCTGCTTCCTGTGTCTGGTTGAGATGCGATCTCTCAGCTTCCTGCTCCTGATATCATGCCTTTCCTTTTATTATGAACATCTAACCCTCAGAAACTATCAGCCAAATTAGACTCTTTCTTGAGATGATTTTGGTCATAGTATTTTTATTGCTGCTACAATAACCAAAATAACTAATATAACACCTCAGCATCAAACTATTGAAAACAAACTTATAGTCAACATTAAACCAAGTAGAGGAATAGTTTTCTCACTAAAACCAGAATGTCTAATCTCTCAACTCATATTCAATGTAGTGCTTGAAACATTAGCAAGAAAAATAATGCAAGAGAAAGAAATAAAAGTGGTACAAAGAGGAAATCAAGACACCAGCGCTCCCTGATTTGTAGATGATAAGATCCTGTATGTGTGAGACACCCAAGACTACATCAGAAAATGTTACAACTAATACTCTTTTGCAGCAAAATTTTAGGATACACAATCCCCTTACAAAACTTAGTAGCCCTTGTATATACTGATAATAAACAGGCTGAGAAAGACAAGAAGGATCCCATTGACACTAGCCTAAAAGACATCACAATACAACATAACATACACAATATACACAACAAACCCACCAACCCCTTGGAATAAACCTTACCAAACAAATGAAAGATATCTACCATGAGAAAGTTAACACTGAAGAAGCAGATGACTGGAGAAAGAGCTCAGTGAGTGAAGACATTTGTTGCACAAGCCTGGCAACCTGAACCAATCTCTAGAACCCATGTAAAGGTAGAAATACAGAACAGAACCACAAACTGTCATCTGACCTTCATATTGTACTGTCACCTGTGGCCACCCACCATCATGCACATACCCACAATAAAATAAATATAGATCGGTAGAATTAAAATTGTGAAAATAGCTATACTAATAAAAGCTATTATCATTATCATCATCAAATTCAATTGGCTTTTTTTTTGCAGAACTAGAGAAAACAATCCTAAAACTCTCAGAAGCACACATACACACACACACACACACACACACACACACACACACACGTAATCTTAGAGTAATGGAACAGACAGAGATGGATAACCAGATGATTTCTGATAAAGATGCAGAAAGCACACATTTGAGATGCATCTACATCAAGTGCTTCTGGTAAAACTATGTGTCTACATGTAGAAGACTAAGACTTCCTGCCTCACTCTGACAGAAGTCAGTTCACAATGGATTAAGAATTTTAACACAGTAGTCAAAATGCTGAGGCTACTAGAAAAAAGCCAGGCACAACACTGAGAAGCAATCACAGGTAAACACTTTCTTGAAAAGGATTCTAGTGGCTCAGAAATAAAACCAAGCATTGTAAACTAAGATTACACACAATTTAAAATTTTAACACACAGCAAAAGAAAAAAAAATCAGCAGAGTGAAAAGACAGTTTACATAATGGCAGAAAACTTGTGATAACGTTCTTTAGGACAGAAGATTAAAGTCTAGAATATATATAGAACCCAGAAATCAAAATGTGAGAAGCCAAAAAATCTAATAAATAACAGAGGAATCAAATGACAGATAACTCTCAAAAGATGAAATAAAGCGATGAGTGATTGTATGAAGATTGTTAACAGCATCAGCCATCAAGAAGATACAAATTAAACTATGCTGGGGCTCTTTTTCATCTAGTAACAATGGCTATTATTAAGTAAACAACAAATTCTGATGACACTGTGCAAAAAGAGGACTTTAAAAATACACCACATCAGGATAAAGATGGAGCAAGAGACTGAGGGAACAGCCATCAATGACTCCCCCCCCAACTTGAGACCCATCATGTGTGAGAGAGCCAACCCCTACTCTGCTATACTTGCAGACAGGACCCTAACATAACTGTCTCCTGAGAGGCTTCATCCAGCAGCAGGTGGAGGCAGATGCAGAGACCCACAGCCAAACATCAGCCTGAGCTCAGGGAGTCCTGTGATAGAGTAGTGGTTAGAAGTGAGAAAGCTGAATGGGTCAAAGACACCTCAAGAAGGCCCAGAGTCTACTAACCTAGGACCATGGGAGCTCACAGAGCCTGGGCCACCAACCAGGTAGCATTCAGGAGCTGGGCCTGGATCTCTACACATTTGTAGCAAATGTGCAGCTCAGTCTTCATGTAGGTCTCCTAACAATGGAGTTGGGGCTGTCTCCATCTCTGTTCCTGCCATTATGTCCCTTTTCCCTCTGCTTGGACTGCCTGGTTGGGCCTCTGTGGCAGAGGATGTGCCTAAACCTGTTGGAACTAGATGCCCCAGGGTGGGATCCAAGAGGGACACCCTTCTCTGAGAAGAAGGCAAGGGGGATAGGAGAAAGGACTTGTAAGGGTCCTAATACTAATATGTGCCCCCTTTCTCACAAAACACAGGTGCAGGTTTTGGGGGTAGTTGTCTGAAAGAGTTTCTAATTCTTCTCCTTAACCAGTCATTTGCCTCTCTTTCCTTGCCCCAAGTAGACTTGACCTGTAATTCCTGAGGATGTGGCTTTATTTAAAGCAACAGAATATAGAAACAGTCAACTCTTGAAAGTCTCATTGCTTGCATTCAGTCTGAAGGGTAGTGGTGGACATTTTCCAGACTCTATACCAGATTCAGTAATGCATTTTTTGTTTGTTTAATGTAGTCAGTGGAGGCATTGAGGGATAAATGATAGCCTGGATACTCAGACCCAGGAAATGTTAATTAGCCTCTTGCAAAATAGTACCGGGAATCAAGTTTAACAGGGAACTAGGGGAGGTGCTCCAAACGGACCCATGAGAAAGCTGCTGCTATGTGTGAGTCACAGAGGAACAGCCTTGTGGGAACTGAAGCAATAGCTGTGGGAGTGCTTTACTCAGAAAGTGATGTGTTTTACTCAGGGTTCTCTAAAGGAACAGAACGTGTGTGTGTGTGTGTGTGTGTGTGTGTGTGTGTGTGTGTGTGTGTATGTGTGTGTGTTTGTGTGTGGGTATGTGAGTGTGTGAGTGTGCATGTGCTTGTGTGTGTGTGTGAGTGTGTGCATGAACTTGATGTTCAGGTTGACTAGGAACTAGATGCCATTGCCTAAGGTAGTTAACCCTCAGGGAGGTTACTCGTGGTTTAAGAGAGACATTTTTCACTTCAGGTTTTGATTTTGCGTTTCATTTATGATCCAGTTTGATATTCTCACAGGGTCTCCAATTACAACAGCCACCTGCAGACCTCATCGTGGGAAGTAGTCAGACATCCGAGCTGAGGTCTAAAGGTAAAACACAGACTCGTAAAATAAATTGCACAACGTATCCTTCATCTCTTTCTTCTTAATCCAATGCTTGACACAAAGGCTGACAGCTAAAGAACGGAAACCCTTTTTCATCTTTATGCTTCAAACTAAACATGAAATGTATCTAACAGGCTGAAACAAGGTCTCTTCAATAATTAATGGTAAACACATGAAAAACCCTTTATGAGCCATAAATATGTTGTCACACAGGGTACAAAAATACTTTTCCCATTTGGGTTGGTCTAGAAGTTCAGGAAGAATGAGGAGAAGCGGCGGGGTGGGGAACACGGAGAGGCACGCGCTATGTCAGGACGGAGAAGGAAACGATGCAGGACTCTGATCTAAAGTGGAATTTAGGGGCTGTGGATCTGCTGCTGAATGAGAATGGAGTGTGTGTGTGTGTGTGTGTGTGTGTGTGTGTGTGTGTGTGTGTGTGTGTGTGTGTGTTCCTTAGGAGCTGGGGACCCCAAGGCACAAGTGACCACAGGCTCAGGCTCCCACTGAAGCAGGGTGGGCACAGGAGTCCAGAGTGGAGAGAATGAATAGCCTGGATCAGCCTCCAGCTCCAAGACCTTTTGCTATGGCAACAGTGTAGGAACAAACCATTACACACCTATGCACAAGTGTCACAATTCATAAACATGAAAAATTAATCGTCCCTTTTCCTTGATGGGGATCTACAGATACACGTTTGACAAGAGGTCAGGCTTCACTGGGTCCCAGTGAGGTCTGCAAGCTGGACCTAGGTATCCAATGCCTCAGATCCTTCTGAAAGCCTTGGAGAACTGAGGAAGAAAACAAGAGCCATCCACTGAGTCAGGCATCAGATTCAGTGTCTAGAGGGAAGCAGTGGTTCTGCACAGGCCTCCGGTGGCAGTGAGGACAGAGCCCTGTTTTGGCCCCACACAACCCAGGACCAATTCCAGGATAACACGACTGAGGAGTTAACAGAATTTCTATGCTTGCTAGGTGGTATCAGAGGAAAGGTACCAGCGCACCTGAGCATGCAGGGCAGCAGCGGCAGCAGCAGATGGGTAGGTGAACGTGGTATGTGAAATGGCTGGGGTCAGCTGTGTGCTGTAGAGAGGGTAAGGGGCCCAGGCCTCTGGAGACACAGTAACCAGAGCAACCTCTATCAGGTCATAAGGGTCCCGAGCGATCAAGTGTGCTCCTAGGGCAGGGTGGACACTGGTGTGATTTGCTCTTGGCCATCTTGGTGTTGGCTTTGGCAAACTCTAGCCTCGGGGTCTGTGGGTTCTCCAGATCAAAGTGAATACCATTCAATGCGTTTTTGGCTGCTTCTGCTCCTGCCAGGCTGCAAAATTCACAAAACCAACAGGCTGTCTTGAGCTGAGCTTGATCAGGGACCCTTCATAGCCCTTGAATGGCCCAGAGAACAGGTAGAGTAAACAGTTTCTGGACCTTCTCCTCCAGCAGGCCACTGGGGCTCATGCTGGTACAGGGGCACTACGAGGAGTGCATTCCCAAGAAAAGTGGGGACTCTTGAGGAGACCAGTTGCTGCCACATCAGGCTAAGGAGAAAGGAAGGGGGGTCGCATTAAGTTTGGCAGGTGTGGGAGGCTGCTGGGAGGGGCAAGGCACTGGGAACTGGAGCTGAGCCCGTGCAGCCGCCCTCTGCAGGTGGTGGGCAGGGGTGAGCTCCGCGGGTGCCCTTAAGGGCGCCCTTAAGAGATTTTTAAGGCTTCTGTTTACTTGGCTCAAGTCCTTCTGTTTAGAACAATGTCACTGTCACCAGCATGGCTATTTTGGAGGGTCATTTTGGGCCTAACAGTTCTGATCATATCCACCTACCATTTTATTCTCCAAATCTCCATCCCACCACATTCCCCTCCCATCTCCCTGTCTCCTGTTTCATTTTTATAATGCACTGAGTTCAGTCAGTGCTGGCTGTATGCACAAGTATGGGGGTCATCCAATAGGTCAGGGTCACCCTACTAGGGGCTGTATCCCTGACTCTCCCTTTCCAGCATCCAACGACTGCCACATACATAATATTTTTCTTTCTTTCTAAAAGAAGCTTATAAAATAGTAGACTTTTTTTATAAGACAGGACATGGTGCTCCATGGTTAGTCCTAAGCAAGTGTGCAGTGGACATGAGGACTGTGGAACGCATGAAGTAAATGCAACAAGTGTGGAGTGGCCATGCTGGGCAGAGCTGGGAGGGTCCTGAGACCTAAAAGGCTTCAGAGAGAGGGTGCCAACTGATATAGAAAGAGGAGTCTGCCATAGAGCAAGGGGAGGCAGAAAGGAATGGAAACCAGCCACAGGAGCCACAAGTACAAACTCACTGAATGTTGAAGCAAGCTAGGATGTTTAAAATGTAATCAGGTGTGTAAGTCAGGATACGTGGTTTTAAGCAAAGCTAGAAACACTACATCACACATAGTGGATTCAAGTCTTGTTAGTGAGCATGGGAAGTCATCAAGACTGACACAACCAGAAAAGCAACAGACTCAATGTGGGGCAAACAAGCAGCAGTAGGAAAAAGTCTTTGATGTGAGAGACTAACAGGAGGGAGCGTGGGCAGATTTAGTGGGACAGGGGCTAGGGAGATGGTTCTGCTATTAAGAACACATGAGAACTGGAGTTCAGGTCCCAGCATGCCTGTAAAAGCTGTGTGTGGTTCCTTGCATGCCTGTAACAGTGACAACAGTAGACTTTCGTGTAGCTTTTCTAGATACGCTTAGTGTTACTTATCCCTGCCTCCACCCCTCCTCTACCTCCCTGTAACCTCCTCTGCTTCATTTGGTGTTCACCCCCTTCATCCTTTATACCTCTGTGTTCCACCCCCTAAAGTGCTCCATTTCCTCCTGATGGTCATTCTCTAGTAATGTGACTTCCACAGAGGATCTGAATTAAACACAGGATTTGAAGGCACAGAGAAAATATTCAGAGCTTCTTTTTCTAGGTCTGGGTCATCTCACTCAGCGTAATTGTTTGGGTTCTACCCACTGAACTGAAAATTCCATACTTTACTCTTCACATTTCCTAGATGACCATTCTGGAGATGCCACTATGAGAGGTTTGACTTTCTGTGGAGTCTCTGGGGTTTTACTCTCATATTCACCTCTGGGTTGTATAAAATGATAATAAATAAATCTATGGATGTAGGACCTATGCATGCCTGGGCTTTGGAGTTTTCTTGTAATTCCAAGTATTAAGCCACAGAAAGCTGCTCTCCTCTGTCACTGTGAACATGTTTTAGTATACAGTCTGAAAAACTGCAAGAGCCAAAGAACCATATATGTTTGTGTTTGACCAAATTTGCTTTTTGTACTCTCCCCTGGATGTGTCAGGATTGGTGAGGTATCCACACAGTGAGGTGGCTGGCACATTGAGTGGTCATGGTTCTCACTTGCTGAATCTCACCCATTTGTCCTGATGGCACTTACTTTGTCTCTAGTTCATCTGACAAAGACATAAACACTTAGAGCGCCATAACAAGGTCTGACGTTTGCACATCTGAACACTAGGTTCAAGTTTAGGGGAGTAAAGTGACATAAGAATCCATAAACTGTGTCTGTTGGGAACTAACAGAAAGTTCATGTGTATAATTGTTCATATTATTTGGATTCCCCTCCCCCATCCCCCACTATGTAGCCTTGGTTGGCTTGGAATTCATTATGTAGATCAGACTGGTCTTGAACTTATAGAGTTCCATTTGGTACTGCCTCCTGCAAAGTGGAATTAAGAAGAGCGTGCCACTCCTCAATGTAAACATAGGCATCCTCAGAGCTAAGGCAACAAAGAGGGTACAGACTGATCTGACATCCCTCACCTTTTCAGGTGCACTTAAAAGAAACACAGGGTCAGTGAGATGTCTCAAAGGCACTTTATGCCAAGACCCATGACTTATTTATTTGTTTATTTATGTTTACACTTCAGATTTCATTCCCCTCCCACCCACCCTCAGACTGTTACACACATCTCTCTGCTCCACTGTCTCCACATGGATATCCCCACCCTACCCATTCCACCAGACCTCTAAACTGCCTGGGGCTTTCAGTCTCTTGAGGGTTAGGTGCATCTTCTCTGAACCCAAACCTCTGATGTACATGTGTTGGGGGCCTCATATTAGCTGGTGTAGGCTACCTGGTTGGTGGCCCAGTGTCTAAAGATGTCTGGATTCCAGGTTAGTTGAGACCGCTGGTCCTCCAACAGGGTCACCCTCCTCAGCTTCTTCCAGCTTTTCCCTAATTCAACCGCAGGAATCAGCATCTTGTTTTTTGATTTGGTGTAAATATTTGCATCTGTCTCTTTCAGCTGCTTGTTGGGTCTTTCAGGAGTCAGTCAGGAGAGTCCCTTTTTGTGAGCTCTCCATAGCCTCTGTAGTAGTGTCAGGCCTTGGGGCCTCCCCTTGAGCTGGATCCCACTTTAGTTCTGATGCTGGACCTTCTTTTCCTCAGTCTCTTCTCCATTTCCATCCCTGCAGTTCTTTAGGATGGGAGCAATTATGGGTCAGAGTTTTGACTGTGGAATAGCAACCCTATCCCTCACTTGATGCCCTGTTTTTCTGCTGGAGATGGGTTCTACAAGTTCTCTTTCCCCAATGTAGGACATTTCATCTAAGGTCTCTCACCTCCCAGGTCTCTGGTACATTCTGGAAGGTCCTCTCAACCTCCTCTCTCCTGAGGTTGCCTGTTTCCATTCCTTCTGCTGGCCCTCAGGGCCTGGGACCCACTTTGTGGAAGAAGAGAACTGAGTCCCACAATTTGCCTTTGAAGTTCACATATTTTCTCTGCCTCCCTCCCTCCCAAACGTGTGTGTGTGTGTATGCGCGCACATGTGTGTGTGTATGTGTATATATATATATATGTGTGTGTGTGTATGTGTGTGTGTGTGTGTGTGTGTGTGTGTGTGTGTAGAGAGAGAGAGAGAGAGAGAGAGAGAGAAGTACAGAGTAATAAATAACATGTAAAACTAACATAAAATAAAAAACTAAAATAAAATAAGGAAATAACTAAACTTTGATGCTAAGGCATACAACTTTTCCCATTTTATTATAAATACTGTTTATAGTGGAACATAAATAATTGCTAATATAAAAAACTAAAACTAAGAACTTCTTTTACGTTTATTTTGTGTGTATGTGTAGTGTATATGTGTGGGTGTGTATGTGTTTGTGTGTGTTAGGTATAGGTGTATATGTGCATGTTTTCATGTGTATGTATATGTGTGTGTATGTGCTCATGTGTAACATCTTGTGAAGGAAAGTCTCAGAACACTATGCAGGAGTCTTCTTTCTTTCTATCCTGTTAGTACTAGGTGTGGTACTCAGGTTGTCATGTTTGATGGTAAGTGCCTTTAGTCACTGAGTCATCTTGCTGGCTCCCAAACTGAGAACCTATTAAGCTATAGTATACTTGTTTAAAATACCTGTAGCAGACATATTCAACAACAAATAATGCATTTCCCTTATAATCAGCTATATTACTAGAGACATGAGAACAACACTATTCATTTGTGCACATATTTTCAAAAATTTGTAGGCATTTTTTAAATTCTATTTTATTTGGGTTCTTTTATCTCTACCTCCCTTCCAACCCTTATTCTTTCTAATACTCCAACACAATGTAGGAGAGAAAGGTTAGAGGGAAAGGGGGGCAGAAGTCTCTAAACTACTTCCTCATGAATAGGTGCACTGAGTTCCTTGATGCAAGTTCAATCTTCATGGTCAGGATATCTCAAACTTCTGGTTTCAATTCTCTAGACCACCAACAAGATGAGAAGCAGGAGCAGAAACCAGTAGGAGCAACAGCCATGACTCTCCCATATCCCCATCTCCTTCTCTTCCTTCAGCATGCTACTCCCCAGCTGGGATCTGGGCTCTGGCTTTTTACTCTGTTTTTTTAAGTATCCAGAGTCTTCAGAATTAAACTATCTGCAGCTGGCAGAATCACACTCCTGCCAGAGCACCACAGGAGGCAAATAGTCTGCTGTTGGGGGTAATGTGAAGCAACCCTATATCACACACCTGGGATTAAAAAAAAAACATACTTATATATCATAGCTGGGCTTTTCTTTGAAAAAAAAAGTACTCCCACTACAAATATCTTGCTCAAAAATTATTGGTAAGTCTAAACAGTAAAGTTGAAATGTCTTCATGGTCAATTCATCTCAAATAATGCTTCAACTTGACCTTGAATTTTTGTGGAGATGAACGTGACTCTTGTCTGGAATTACCCTTTAGACTGAGGTCATCTGATTTATTGGAGATTTACAATCTTCCTAGTGAAATCCTTGAAGCTTTGTTTCACCTGCTTATTCCTTAGAGTATAAATGAATGGGTTCAGTAAAGGCGCCACTGAGATATTGAGTACAGCTACACCCTTATTGAAGGCAACTCCTTCTGTGGCTGAAGGCTTTATGTACATGAAGATGCAGCTTCCATAAGACAGGGAGAGAACAACCATGTGCGAGGAACATGTGGAAAACGCCTTCTTCCTGTGCTGGGCAGATGGTATCTTCAGAATGGTCCCAATGATGCGTGTGTACGAGAGAATCACCAGCACCAGGGTGACAATCAAGGTTATGACTGCTAAGGCAAAATCAAAGAGTTCCAGCAGCCTTGTGTCTGAACAAGCTATTTCTATGAGGGGGCCATAGTCACAGTAATAATGATTGAGCACATTTGATGCACAGAAATCCAATTGACTGGTCAGGATGATTGGGAATAAGATGATTAGAAACCCACTCATCCAAGAGCAGAGAACAAGCAGGGTGCAGACCCTGTTGCTCATGATGGTAGTATATTGCAGGGGCTTACAGATGGCCACATAGCGGTCATAGGACATGGCAGTCAGAAGGTAAAACTCAGTGGCTCCAAAGAAGATGGCAAAGAAGTACTGAGTGAAGCACCCAGCAAAGCTGATGGTCTTAATTCCTGTGGAGATGCTGAAGAGCATGCGAGGAGTAAAAGTGGATGTGAAGGAGATTTCAAGGAAGGAGAAGTTCCTGAGGAAGAAGTACATGGGTGTCTGGAGATGGAAATCCAGCAGTGTGAGGAGAATGATGGTCAGGTTCCCCAGAATACTGAGTGTGTATGTGAGGAGAAGGAATAGAAAAACACAGATTTGGAGCTCTGGGTTGTCTGTGAGGCCCAGCAGAATGAATTCAGTCAAAGTCTGATTTTTAACGGCCAACTCTGGCTGCCTGTGAATACACAGAGGTGTTGAGTCAGTGATAGGCCAGGAGTCCAGAATATTTAAAATAGATTCGTTTCTTTTCTGTAGAATGTCTCCCCTCCTCCTCACAGGCTGCAGTAGTCCTCATACTGGCCTGAGAATTTTTCTAAGGTGCTTTTCCTTTGAAAGCAGTTTTTAAGTTATTATTTCAGCATGCTTCTCTTCTAAACAAACACCCAGATTATTTTCTAAGTTTCATTTGAACAAGCCTCTACTTAAAAAAAATTCAGTTATTTTTTTGACAATTTCATTTATGTTTATAATGCATTTTGGTTATTGTCTTTCCCCCACTCTCCCCTGTCATCCACCCCTCCTCCTGACCGTTCACTTTCCCAAGACTTAGTTTTGTCCTGTGACTGATCCACTTAGTTTCACCAGGGCCAATTGTTTGATGTAAGATTAAAACTATTCAATGGAGCCTCCTGAGTTTACCAGGAAGTACACAACTGAAGCATCCCTGTATGTTTGATCTTATATTATGTTAATTAATTCTGCAATGATGTCTTGCTTATATTACTCACTTGGCTTCAGTGGGAAAAGAAATGAGGTTAACGCACAATTGAAGAAAGTTTTAGTAGGCAAACAATTTAATTAAAATTATAATAACTGCAAAGTTCCTACCTTCTATCTGAGTTTTTGAATTTGTGGACCATCATTATCAGTATCTTTTCTGTTTATTGTCTTTGGGGGGTCTTTTTCTTGTCAGGTCCCATTTCTTCCATTCTAGATAGTATTAGCAGAAGAACAGATGATGTATCTCCTGTTAGATTGATGCTCCTGCATTTCTTCTGCATTTATGGGTAAGTATGTGATTTTCTTGTGGCTAGAAAATAAAATTTCAACTCAAAGGTACAGACATCATTTAAGAGTTTCTGATAAAAACCTTATATAGTTGGGGGCTGTTTACATTCTACCTTGAGAAATTGAGGAAGTAGCTTTTATTTAGATGAGGAGTATGTTTCTGAGTATTTATGGAACTCTTCTAAGAGCCTCATTTCCTTGAATTTTCCTAGAGTCTTTTTCATAGCCCTGAAGATCTAGGTTTTTTATAAAAGATACATACAGTAGATAACACAATACATAATTTTGACACAATCCTCCTCATTCACCATTTTTTTCAGATATTTCTGCTAATTAATGACTCTTGGGAAAAGGAAGTACACCCTCCCAGGAATGAGTTTTGTCCAAATCAGAGTGGTCAGCACTGAAACCATGTGCACATACAACAACAATAACAAAAGAGATATTTCTGCTAGAGACTTATAAAATAAGATGAGCCAGAAGCTGTCTCTGTGTGACCCAGTGAAGGAGAAGAGTTAGAATAATAAAGATAATGACCTCTGAAGGAGAAAAGAGTTTGTAAATTGTGCACAGTAGTGATAGGGTCCCTAAATGTGTAGAGCAAAAAGACGGTCAGTGCATGGGAGATTGCCCAGTGGATGAATGAAATTCCACACTGGAGGCTCCATGACAGTGTGCAGGGGTTGGGGGAGCAGATTCTTATCTAAAATCAAGTCAGATGAAAACACTCTGGAAGTCCTGACCTCAGGATTAGCTCTAAGTCCCCAACAGTTTTGATTGTAGCTGTACATTTTGGTAAGATGGCAATCACTCTGGGATTTAGGGTCATCAATGGAGAGGGATTCCATTTGGGCATTCTGCATGATTTAGAGGGCAGTGGAAAGATGGTGTTTTAGTGTTCTGTTGTTGTAAAGAGACCCCAAGACTAAGGCAACTCTTATAAAGGTTAATATTTAATTTGGGTTGGCTTATAATTTCAGAGGTTCAGTCCATTATCATCATGGTGGAAAGTATAGCTGGCCGACTTGGTGGTAGAAGAGCCAATTGTTCTGCCTCTTGATCTGAAGGGAGCCAGGAGGAAGTCGACTGGATCATACTAGCCAGACTTGAGCACATATATGAGACCTCAAATCCCGAGCTCCACAGTGACACACTTCCTCCAACAAGGCCACACATGCTAATAGTGCTACTTCCCATGGACCAAGCATATCCAAACCACCTCAGATGGCATTTTTAGAGGAAACCTATTACTCAAAACTGAGCTTCTGAAGGTGTTTGAGGACCAAGAATCACCAGAATTCAGAGAACCTGAAATGAATCAGCCACAGCCTCAGAGTGAGACACAGCCTAGAGTTAAGAGGGAAAGCAGGAGGGCTGGATGCTGACAAATTGAAGGAGGTTTGTCTCAGATAATGAAGTGAATGACTTCATCCTCAGGGAAAGAGCAGACCTTAGCTGAGATTAACCCTGGAGTTTGACAGCCCCACGTCTGAGCTTAGTGGGTCAATCAACTGAGTCACCTACTTGCACTTGAGTGTTGTAGAGTCTCCAGATCCCGAAGTTCCAGAGGAATATTGACACCTAGACAAAGGAAGGTTCTTCACCTGTGCAAATATCTGTCCAGCTACTTCTCACAATCTCAATACAGTTAAAGGCACCTGGGCTAGAACATAGATGAAAGGTCACACAAGGAGTCCAGAGTCTGTTTTTAAAAGTATCCATGACATTATACATGACTCAAGTAAACCCATTAGCAATGGAAGAAAATCAATTCAAAATGTAGACAAGAAAGTCACCAAAGTTGAAAAACATAGGTCAAGAACTTGGAGGAGAAATTCGGCAAAAACAAAGGAGAAATTGAGTAAGGAAATTGAGAAACTAAACAGAATTGAGAATGAACTAATCAGAAAATTTAGAAATGAAAGAATCAACCACATAAAAGTTGAATATCAGAAAACATTAATAAAAGATCAATCAGAAAAATAAATTTTAAGAATAGAGGAAAAGTTAAGATGATAATATATTAAGGTATATATATATAGTATATACATACTTTCTTTTTGGAGAGGTAAAGGTTTCTTTGGTTTATATGTCCTGAGGTACAGTCTGTTGAAGAAACCAAGAGTAGGAACTCAAACTGTGTGGGAAGAAAAAAGGCAGACATTGATGGAGAAACCATGGAGGAGTGCTGCTTCCTGACTTGTTACACATGGATTTCTCAGCCTGATTCCTTTTTGAACCAAAGACAACCAGTATAGGGGTGGCCCCACCCACACCTATTGGCCATCCCTCATTAATCACTGATTACGTAAAAGCTCTACAGACTTGCCTAGATCCCAATTTTAAGGCAGCATTTTCTCAACCCAGGTTCTCTCCTCTCAGATGACTCTAGCTTGTGTCAAGTTGAGTTACAACTAGGCAGCACACTAGATTTGTAAGTGACACTGGGTAACATGTGCCTCAGCACTGTCTCCTGTAAAACCAGTGTGATATGGGGAATGGAGACTTGGTGTTATTATGTACATTGCCTGGTTGATATGTGCAGAGTTCCTGAGAGAATGCCTTCTACAGCTTAAACATTGTGTACTTTTAGCTATTAATATTAAGACATATATAAAGAGAAAAACTGAATGAATGTAATTCAAAGTTCCAAGAAGTCTGAGACACTCAAGAATCCAAAGCTAAGGATTCACTGATGTGGAAGAGGAAGCTGATATCTAGGCATAGATAATTTATTCAATGAAATTACAGTAGAAATATTCCAAACCTAGAGAAAAAATAGACATTTAAACACAGAGAGCATTTAGGACTTTATATAGATAAGACTGGAACAGAACCTTCCTATAGCAAACCATAGTGAAGATGTCATGAATAAAATCAAAGAAACGTGACCAAAAGTTGTAAGGGACAAAAGCCCAACTCATACTTGACAGACAGAAGTAATAGAGTAACATCAGATCTCTTATTCTAAAAGTTGGGAAACACAGAATGATGTAGATTCAGAAAACATTCCTTCTAAAAATTGATTGGCAAATAAGGATATTTCGAAACAAACACAAAGTTAAGCAGTTCATGGAAACCAAGGGAGCACCGCAATGTTTCCTAAAGGGCTGTTACAGTGGAGCAAGCACGGTTTCATGTATGAGAACACAGCAGAGAATACACTGTGTGATAGAAACAGATGAACAGAGGAGACCTGGGGTAGAGGGAAAACATCAATTCTGTCCTACACAGCAGTAGAAATTGGCTTGAAAGACAGTGGGTATGAAGCTTATTTTGTTACAGAACTATCCCTTGTGTTTATGTTTCAGAGCACCAAGTGATCTGTTTGTGAAGGAAAGAAGTCAAATGATTTCAGGAGGGTCTTTAGATATTGCTTAGCCTTCTTCTCACTGACAGGGTGGTGCTTGTCAGTGGTGGGACTTTTTCCCATATTCACTCAGCCTCCTGGATGAGTACCATCTCTTTCCTTCTCATATAGACATAGTCTCAGCACAGAATCAGGAAAGGTACTCCACGTAACTGTTCATAATACTCTTCCAGAAAGGTTAGTGTTCCACCCAGAAGCTTTGACCCATTCCTGAGCATATCTGTAACTTCAAGGACCTTTCTTTCTTTCTTGTCCCCAAGATTGTACAATTAACCATACAAATAGTCTAATCTTGAAGTTCCAGGCTCTGGTATCTTCTGGTAAGTATTAATAATTTTATAAAGAGTTCCATGTTATCATTTTAAACACTATGTGCACATTCCATATAATTCTTCAAATGTATTTGTTTGGGCTTGTAAATAATAGAAGTTGAGAAGACACTGAGTCAGAATCTTGCTTCATAGCCTCAGTCATCCTGCCCCCACCTCATGCATCAGTTTCCCAAGAATCTAACTTTAGAAGTGTGCACCACCATGCCTGTCTAATGTTAGAAACAGTGTGAACTTCCATTAATACAACACTTTTCCTATTTATGAATTACCAAATGCAGTATAGATCAATAAAAATGACAAATGGAAGAGCATTTATCTGAAATCGTTTGAAAGATGTATTTGATACACTTCTATGGACTTAGTCACACGATCTGAAAGCAGAAATCACTAACAGTATCCATTTTGTTTTATAGCTGTTCATGTTTCAGTGTTGTAAACCAAGCATGTGTTTTAACAAAAGAGGTACAACTTCATGATTTAACATCACAAAAAGTAATGATAGCACAACTATAAACTCAGACTCTATGTACCTTTGGCTTGTAGAACAAATTCTGTGTGCATCATGAGTGTCCATGAGAAGCATCATGACTTAAGAGACAGGAATGCACAGAAAGTGGTGTAAAGCTTAACTCTCCTGCTGTCCATGGTTGTCTTCTAATGCAACAATTATTCACAACAATTCACAAATTTGAGAAAATTTAATAGGACAAGCCCACTCATCTTTTGTGTATTAATTTAGCATTCATTTGTCACCCCTTTCCATGTTGACATAAATGTATCAATTGACAGACACCTGGATCTGAAGCATCTCTGAACTCTGACTTATTTGAGTTATGAATTAATAAACTGCTAATGGAAACCCCAGAAAGGAATATGTTTTTAAAGCCTCACTTTCTCTGTTCTAATAGGTCTGAGTCTGATTATTCCCTTCACTCTGATTAGCAGATTTGAGTGTCTGCAGTGCTGCAGTCTCATTAATTTGCTTGTTTGTTTATAAATGGGGTCTTGCTGACTTGCTTTAGCTCAAGTGATCTTGTCTCAGTTTTCTGAATAACTCAGACTATGAGGGCATCCCACTAGAGCTCATCTCTAACACATATTTAAACAACTCAATCCAGAGGAGACTCCAGCCATGTCAGTTGGGGAAAGAAATGAAAAATCCCAGGAGATCCACATGGAGTGTGCTAATAAACACTACTATTTGGCAAGAACCTTTAACTTGAACTTTTAATAGAAGAGTAGGGAAGACGTTCAAAAAGGCATTGAGAACAAGAAGCCATCAGCAAATGAGTGAAGAGGTGTCATTTCCTTTAGTCCTGTAGCCACTGTGGAGATGTTTATGATTCTGTGAATAATGCTCTTGTATGTTCATACATGAAGCTTTAATTAGCCCAGTTTGGGTGCTGGGAACGATGAAGGTCCTGAGACTCTGGTAGTGGTTGTTTGAAGATGGAATTTTTCTGAGCTTTTGTTTTGCATCCTGATAAGGCTATGACACATCATAACACCATGCTTGGAAGATAAGGAATTTGAAACCCAATCTCTCGCCTTGGATTCTTATCTCCCATTGGTTACCTCAGATGTGGTTTTCTACTTTGATGACCTGGTGGAATTCTTGTCTTTTAAAAAAGATGGAAGTTTTCCAGACCAATATGGAATTCTGACATTGCCTTATATCTGGGCCATAACCAAACCTCTAAGGAGGAGGGTAAAGTGCCTCTAAGTTGGGACTTGACTACAGTAAGGGGCAAGATAATGGCAGGCTCATCCATGCTCATGGGAATAATCAAGATTTGCTTGAAAAAAATGAAAAAAAAAGTCTACTTAAATTCAATGGAAAACAGAAGAAGAAAACAAACAAAACCAAACCCATCAACTAAACTACACAACCACCACAACAACAACACACAAGAAAGTGGAGGGATTGATTGGGAAGAAGGGTTTTGGTGAGTGAGGAAAGGCATCCAGATAGACCAGTGAGAGGTGAAAGTGACCAAATTCATTATATACCTGTATGGGATTATACAAAATTTAAAAATTAGCAAACTACAAAAACCTTAAGGAAATGACGGTGACAATAATTATGAAAATAATAGCAGGAAATAAGAAATAAGGTGTTTTCTGCATAATTCATTGTGCTTTGGAAATAATGCTTTTGCTTTCTGTTGCTGTGGCAAACTCACACATCTGTCAGGAAGCATGAATGACAGGCAGGTTGTAGCATCTCATCTTGTGGTTCTTCTTGTTTCCTAATGGTATTTGTACCTTGAAAATAGTCTTGTGGTTGGAGATCAGGGTTCCGGTGTTGTTTTTTTTTTACTTCTTCCATAAGACCATCATTCAAGAGCTTAGCACACATAGGCACGAGAAAAAACTTCCTGGTCAGAACATGAGTAGTTTATGCTCTAAGATTAAGAATCCACAAATGGGCCCTCATGCAATTGCAAAGCTTCTGTAAGGCAAAGCACACTGTCAAAAGGACAAACTGGCAACCAACAGATTGGGAAAAGATCTTTACTAATCCTACATCTAATAGAAGGCTGGTATTAAATATATACAAAAAACTCAAGAAGTTAGAATCAAGAGAATCAAATAATCCTATTAAAATGGGGTACAGAGATAAACAAAAAATTCTCAACTGAGGAATATCTCATGGGAGTGAAACACCTAAAGAAATGCTCAACATTCCTAGTCATCAGGGAAATGCAGATCAAAACAGCCCTAAGATTCCACTTCACACAAGTCAGAATAGCTAAGATCAAAAATTCAGGTGACAGCAGATGCTGGCGAGAATGTGGAGAAAAGGGAACACTCCTCTACTGTTGGTGAGATTATAAACTGGTACAACTACTCTGGAAATCAGTCTGGCGGTTCCTCAGAAAACTGGATATAGTACTACCTGAGAACCCAGCTATACCACTCCTGGGTATATACCCAAAAGAATCTCCAATATCATACAAGGACACATGCTCCACCATATTCATACCAGCCTTATTTATAATAGCCAGAAGCTGGAAAGAACCCAGGTGCCCTTCAACAGAGGAATGGATACAGAAACGGTGGTACATTTAAACAATGGCGTACTACTCAACTATTAAAAACAGTGACTTGATGAAATTCCTAGGCAGGTGAATGGAACTTGAAGCGATCATCCTGAGTGAGGTAACCCAATCACAAAAGAACACTCATGATATGTACTCACTCATAAGGTGATACTAGCCCAAAAAGCTCTGAATTCCCAAAAAAAAAAAAAAAAAAAAAAAAAAAAAAACTATTGACAGAACTTAAGAAGAGAAGAAAGGTCAGAAGGTGGATGCCTCAGTCCTTCTCACTTCTCCCTTTAGTCTGTCAGGGACCTCAGTCATGGACTCCACAGCCACCCAATCTAGAAGCTGCCTCACAAACATACCCAGAGGTTTGTCTCCTGTATGGTAAGTTCACACTCAATAATCACCAGAGGCAGGGAAAAGGAAATGTGCTATGTGTACACAGGGATTTTAATCATAAATAACAAAATCATGACATTTGAAAGAAAATAGATGGGACTGGAAATCATTATCATGCAAATAATCCACATTCAAAAAGACAGGTATCAGAGTGTCTCTCACATGCAAATTTTTATTTGAAATTGTGAATGTGTGTGTGTGTATACAAGTTTGGGTGTGCTTGTGTGTCCGTGTATGTGTGTGTGTGCATGTGCATGCCTGTGCCTGTGTGTGCCTCTGGGTGTATGTGTGTTTTATTTTGAGAGGGAATTTGCAAAGTTTAGATATAAGGGGACAGGGAAATGTGCAAGACTGGGGTGCATAGTGTAAAATTCACAAAGAATCAATAAAAAGATTTTTTTAATTATGACATGCATTGACAATGGGTGGTTTCAGGAAACAGAATAAGAAATAGTCAAATAGACTAGAAAAGTAAATAGTCAAATAGAAAAGACTGACAAGACTGAAACTTGGTTTTAAGAAAAGAAACCTGGGCTGGAGAGATGGCTCAGTGGTTAAGAGCACTGACTGCTCTTCCAGAGGTCCTGAGTTCAATTCTCAGCAACTACGTGGTGGCTCACAACCATCTGTAATAAGATCTGATGCCCTTTGCTGTTGTGTCTGAAGACAGAGACAGTGTACTCATATAAATAAATAAATTTTAAGAAAAAGAAAAGATGACACAAAGGTGATAGTCTTTAATGAGACTATCAAGTAAAATATGTAAATAACCATAAGTGTGTGGGTTGATGTTAAGGTGATATATGATTGGACAGTGGAGAGGTGGGTGCTTAAAAGGCTAGGAAACCAAAAGAGGAAGAGAGAAAGAGAGTCCAGGGGAAATCAAGATGGAGCTGAAGAAGGAGGATCTAGATCCAGGTGATCTTGATTGGTGATGGGTAGATATGAATATTTTAAGGGTTTCTATAGCTTTTTTAATCTCATATAGAAAGGCAGTTTATATCTTTGTCCATTGGATATAAGCTTTTGTGTAGAGAGTTTGTAGATTTAGAATTTTTTCCCTTAAATTGTTTTGTGTGGGTATTTTATTAGAGCAACAATAAAGTAGACAGATTACTTCATCACATTTATTTATTTTTATGTATTTGCTTATTTATTTATCAGATTTTTGAGACAGGTTTCTTTGTGTATCCTTGGCTATTCTGGAGATAGCTTTGGAGACAAGGCTGGCTTTGAACTCACAGAGTTCTCACTCCCTCTGCCTTCCAAGTGCTGGGATTAATGGTGTGAGCCACCACCACTTGGCAATCTATCAGCTTTCAATACATTCCTCACTCAACTTGTCAGAACATGGGCTGAGAGGAGCCATATTCTTTCCCAGTCATATCCATGCCCCTAGTCCAGTTCTAAGAGTTTGTGATGATTGTGTTTTCTTTTTTTAATTTTAAGAATTTATTTTTATTTTTCAAATTTCTGTGCAGATGCATGTGTGCCTGCGTGAGTGCATGCTACCTATGTGTGTGTCCTTGAAGGGTAGAAAAGGGTTTGGGATCTCCTGGAACTTATCTAGGTGGTTGTTTAGGTGGTGGTTTAGGACTCTTGATGAAACGAGGAAGGAATTTAGGTCCCCTGTAAGAGTAGCAGATGCACTTGAGCAGATCCCACTTCCATTTAAGAGTGAAGTTTTCTCTGAGGCAGATTTCTTACTCTGTTTCTGATATCAAAAGCAAATTTAACAAAACTGTCCTTAGTACCAGAGACTCCTCCCTGATATCCCAGTAAAGCAAATTCTGTTTTCTAGAACTAGGATCTAGAAGTAGAACAGAGGAAACATGATGATGATGATGATGATGATGATGATGATGATGGTGGTGGCGGTAGAGGTGGTGGTGGAGGTGGTGGTGGTGGTGGTGATGATGATGCTGATGATGATGATGATGATGATAGACAGGATGATGATGGTGATCATAATGATGGTGGTGGTTATGAGGAGAAGAAGCAAACGAACAAGAGGCATACAGAATTTCTTACAGCCTTGTGGGCATGACTTGAGATCTCCTACTGGCCCTATCCTGGAAGAAATACATAGACAAAAGCCATGCCCACTTATTTGTTTTCTTAAGGCCACTTCTTGTTAATGTGTATTCCTTAGTCTTTCTCACAGTTTATCATCACAGTATTTATTGGGTCATTTCTTTTATCTGTCCATTCTCTCTTTTTCCCAAATACCAGGCCTGCCAATGGATGCTCTCTGCCAGTTCTCAGCAGGGTTCCCTGTTTATGACAGGCAAGTGACTGCTCTTTCCTCCTGCATCGATGTCCTGCCAAGGAGAGATCAAGTCTATAGCAACAATGCTACAGTAGGCCTTTAGTCATGTGTGAGAGGGCCACTTGTAGAGTATGCACTGCCAGGCTTCAGGTCTGTGAGAGAGTCTGTTGTCCAACTCCCCAACAATGGTTGGCAGCAGCTGTGAGTGGAGGTCCAAGGATCAAGCAGACGCTCAGTCCCACAAGGCAAGCAGGCAAAAAGAGCATGGTTGTGTTTTCTGTTGTCACTGTTGTTGTTGTTTCCAAATGAAACAATTTATGTGGTTATTTGGGAGAAGAAGCCTCAGTTGAGGAAACCCTCCATTAGATTGCCTGTAGACAGGTCCATGGGAGCATTTTCTGGATGTGTAATTTATGGCATGGATTAGTCAAATGGGAGAGGTGCCACCCTGAGCAGGTGACCCTAGGTTGCATAAGAACACACAAACAAGCCAGTAATGGTGCTCGTTCAAGGCTCTGCTTCAGTTGTTGCCTTCACATCCCCACCTTGAGTTTCTGCCTGGACGTCCCTTCATGATGACCTGTAAGCCAGAATGAGATAAACCCTGCCCCTCCCAAGTTCCTCTGGATCATGGTCTTTATCAAAACAACAGAAAACAAACTATAACAGAGTCCTTGTTCCCCTGTGAAACCTCCTGAGCTGGGTCTCCACTATTGTATTTCTGTTGGCATTCATGTTATTTAAACTCCCACCAGAATGGCTCATTAAACTCTACATGGATCATACAAAGTATTTTGTACCCCAGAGTTCCAAAATCATCTATAGTCTTCAACAAAGCAGTCCCACAAGCCTAAGAACTGCATGGTCAGGTTTATCCCAGTAGTAGCTTTATCGGTACTTATCTATACCAATTTCCAGTCATTGTTATGTTGCTGTGAACTAAGAAGGAAAAGGGTGTTTTGGCACTAGTTAAAAAGTTCCATCGACTGTGGTTGATTGAGATGTCCTGAACCTGCTGGTCACAGGTCTCATTACATCATAGTGAGGGAGCAGGAAACAGTGAGTGCTCATATTCAGCACCCTTCCTCCTTTTCATGCAGTCCAGAACCAGGGCCCAGTGATTAGTAGTGCCCACTTTGAGAGCGGCTCTTCCGAATAAATTAAAATAATTGAGATGACTCCTCACTAGTATCATAAATGTAAAAAAAAAAAAAGGCACAGTCATGGCCAAACAGTGGGCCAGGTACATTAAATGCACTGCAGAGGGGAAGGAGAAGGAAGGCCTGGCTTGACACACGTGAATACCATAGATATTACATATGAACTCTGTGACTGAAACACATGTACAATGTGAATCTAACACAGTGAATGACCTTATGGACAATCCAGATGACTCACAAGGACACTGCGAATGACTGTCCTGGGCACTGGAGATGACACACGTGGACAGTGTGGATGACACAATTGGACAATACATGGACACTGTGAACCACACTCATGGACACTATGCTATCACAACCCAGCTGTCATGTGAGGACAGGCTTGGAAAGTCACAACTGAGCATTACCATGTAAGAGAGTGTCAAAGTTTGATTTTAGTTCTAATTATGGGTTTGTGTGTACATAGTGGGATTGCCTGTGCACAACATGTGTGCAGTGCATGAGGCAGCAAGGAGAGTAGGGTGGATCGCTGAACTGACTGTGCCTGGGTTGCCATGTGATGCTGGGCATGAAATTCAGGTCGACTGCAGGAACAACACACTCTTAACTGCTGAGACATCTCTTAGCCCTCCACTTGGAATCCTTCCCAAACCTTATTGCCATAAGGAAGGAAACAACTCAAGCAGACAACACACTACCTTAATAGAGAGGGTCTTTCTGCATTATTCGACTGGACTCCAAGCTATAGCACTGGAGAACACCCTTTGTTACATAACTGACATATAGAAAGTACCTGTTACGTTTCTCTAGCCTTTACTCACTGGGCACCTTCTCCGGTCACCTCTGTCATGTGTCCTAGGGGCTGCCCTCTTTTCCAGCTGAGATCTAGAGAGTATTGTCTCATTTCTGACAATCAGAGACAGTTACTGTTTCCTCCAGCAGGTGGAGGGTGAGTCAAACCCTCATCTGGGTTAGGAGTTCTCCCAGAATCAGCTTGTTACTTCAACAGTAACAATTGTAACAAAAAAGTAACTAATTTTCTTTGGGAATTAGTTCTGTTTTACAAAGGGCTTACAGTGCTTGCCAGAACTAGGCAGTGCTGTAGGTACAGGACGGTGGAAGAAGCCTGCCAGCATCCAAAAGGTCTCCAGCCCTGGAAGAAAAGGCCTTTTTGGAAACAGAAAAATTGCTAGGCACCAGTTCTGAAAGTGGGAAAGGCAGAAGGCAGCCCCTGGGGCAATGGATGGAAGTCCCACCTAGAGAAACAGGATAGAGCACCTGGCATTTGAGCCCAGCTCCATTTATGCTTAGAAAAAGGGCTCTGTATACATTAGCCTCCATCAAACATGGTTTCTCCTTAGTGGGTGAGTGTGAGGAGGACCTGTCAGACCAAGGACCAAGAGCAAAGAGCTCACAGTTAGGCACAAATAAGAGAAAGCCAGTTCCTCCCTCTTCTCTGTCTTCTCCCAACCTCCTCCCTTCACACTCTGTGAGACTCAGCTCTGCAGGGAGTTGAACTACTGTGATGTGCTCTAGGGAGAGGAACCCAGAGGGCCCTGAGGATGCATCTGCAGGTAAAAACTCCATAGCCCTCTGGTCCTCAACACTGTGTTCCTGTTTGCTGTTCTTGCTTTCTGCCACCCACTTTCAGGGTGGACACAATTTTCCTCTGCCAGATTGTTGTCACTCTGCTCATTCACTTTCCTGAAGGAAGCTGCTTCTGTGCCCAATCTCTGCTCCTCTTTGCTGGGTAAGTAGAACAAAGCATGTCTGAGGAAACCTGAAAGAGCAGGAAGATTTTCCCGGGTCTGGCTTTTTTTCCTTTTCCTGAGGTGTGTCTTTGGGGGAGAGTCACAGCAGCAGAGGTTCTCAGAATCCTCTTCAGAATCTTCTTCAGGATCCACAGAATCTTCATCAAGATCTTCAGTATCTCCTTCAGTATCCTCTTCAGGATCCTCAGCATCAACTTCAGCATCCTCAGTATCCTCTTCAACATCCTCAGCATCACCTTCAGCATCCTTTTCATTATCCTCAGCATCCTATTCAGCATCCTATTCAACATCCTCAGCATCCTAATCAGCATCCTCTTCATCATCCTCAACATCCTATTCAGCATCCTATTCAACATCCTCAGCATACTATTCAGCAAGCAGGTCTGCTCTCATGGACAGTTTTCCATCCTTACTGTTACAGCCTTGGTCGCCAGCTGGTTACCCCTCCCTGGCTCCATTGTAAAAATTTTTCTTCCTAGTCTGCTCTGGGGAAAATGGGGGATGATAACGATACAGACATAACAGAGTTTATTTTATTGGGGTTCTCAGGTTTTAGCTCTCTCCAGGGCCATCTGTTCTGGGGTGTGCTGTGTATCTATATTGTCACCTTGCTGGGCAACTCTCTAATTGTTATCCTCACATTGGCTGACTCTGCACTCCACTCCCCCATGTACTTCTTCCTGCGTCATTTCTCTGTGGTGGAGATCCTCTACACCACGACCATTGTGCCTAGGATGTTGGCTGACCTCCGGTCTTCCTGCCCCACCATCCCCCTTGCCAGCTGCTTCACTCAGTTGTATTTCTTTGCCTTTTTTGGCATTGCAGAATGCTGCTTGCTCACTGCCATGGCCTATGACCGGTATGCTGCCATCTGCTGTCCACTGCATTATACGACAATGATGAGTCAGGGAACCTGCATTGGCATGGTGGGGGCCTCTTATCTTGCAGGCTTCATCACAGGCACGACTCACTCCGTCTTCATCTTCACATTGCCTTTCCGTGGGGCCAACACCATCTATCACTTCCTGTGTGATATCCTGCCTGTGCTGAGACTGGCTAGTGCAAGCACTTTCTGGGGTGAAGTGGGGAACCTCTTTGTCACAATAACTTTTATCTTTGTCCCATTCTTATTGATTGTGGCCTCTTATGCCTGTATTCTTGCCACCATCCTTGGTGTTGCAACATCCCAGAGTCGTCAGAAACTCTTTTCTACCTGCTCTTCCCACTTATTTGTGGTGATTCTCTTTTTTGGAACAGGGACTGTTGCCTATATGAGACCTCAAGCAGATTCTTTTGGTGACACAGACCAGATTCTTAGCTTGTTCTATACGGTTGTCACCCCCATGTGCAACCCATTTGTTTATTCTCTGAGGAACAAGGAGGTAACAGGGGCCATGAGGCGGCTCATGAAGAGATACCTTTGGGGTCCTTGACCATACCCTTCTTCCTTCCCAAGACCTTGGAGCTCAGAGCCTGACTCCTGGATATTCATAAGGAAAAAGAGAATCTGAGACCTGTAGTCATAAGGTGCATGCAGCCTGTGTATTGGTGTGTTTCACACATTGTGAATGTCCAAGACACAGATATACTATTCAGAGCTCTGCTTCTGGGACCTGGCCTTACAGTTTGACTCTGCTTCACTCCAAGTGAAGAGATAAGTGAACACATAGTGAAACAGAGGTCAAGGGAAGACAGCTCAGATGACCCTGAGTGATGATGTAATTCCTCATTAAGGCTGTGGCTTCTGTGTCTTCTTGTGTTCATGATCTTGAGAAATGTGTCTTCCTCATTTTCCCAGTAAGTCCTTATTGTAAGCCTTTCTCCCTGTCATCATTGATATGTGCTGGGGGCACAGGGATGAAGACAGGGATAGGGAATGGATGGCTTGTCTTCTAGTTCAGCCTCTAAGTCTTGCTTTGTAGGGCTGTAGGCTTAGCCTATCCAGTTATTTGTCTCATGACTGACCACTAACAGGTAGGACCCTCTTGGGACCCTCTTGAGATGTTGGTGTTCCCTACTTGAC
Source organism: Micromys minutus (assembly GCF_963924665.1). Classification (NCBI taxonomy): domain Eukaryota; kingdom Metazoa; phylum Chordata; class Mammalia; order Rodentia; family Muridae; genus Micromys; species Micromys minutus. Next base: position 5,929,269 of record NC_137957.1, read on the forward strand.
TTCCTCCAAGAGTGCCTTCTAAGATATGATTTTCATTCTCTCCTTTGGTCTCAGGTAGAGCACACATCTCTCTATCCCCTAGACTCTGCTCTGAGGTCTGAGATAGCCATAGATCCTTGAAACCAAATACTCACTATTTTTACTGGGTGTCCACATCAGTCCCTGGTTAGACATATATGGCACATCTTCCTTTACTTGGAAAGCTGACAATTGATTGTTCTTGAGCCTTTTTCAGGCTGTTTTCACACACAGGAAGTAGCAGAAGCAGGTGCTCAAGGAACTATAAATGAAGGCCTGGGTACAGACTTCAGTTTCTCAGTTTGTAAAAAGTAGAACTGTTAGTTGCAAGAAATTTATATACAGAGGAAATTACAACTATCGACAAAATGCCAATAATGTCTTTAAGAAGTTACTGCCACCTGCCTTTTTTCTGTGTTTGCAGACATGCATGTCCATACAAAATAAAAATAATGTTATATTGCATAAACTGTGCTTTAACAGTTTTTGCTTTATTGAACTACATTTGAACATTGTGCCTTGACTTCTTAAATGTACCTTCAAAGTCTCTTATATTCTACAATACGGGTAAACTATAACCTTGAGAAATGCCCAGTCATTGCAGCTAAGAGTTCTCCTGGACCTAGATATTAATGTTCATAGATTAATCTTTTTATTTACCTACACTGTCCCTAGAAGACTTTCCAGAAACAGGATTGTTGAATAAAATGATTGTATAAATACTTTGCCAAATTGCCCTTCACAAAAGTTTTTTTTTAACTTTCTTTTAAAAAACAAAGATAAAAGAAAAACAATTTTAAACATTTTTGCATAAATGTATACAAATACAATTGTGTCAGTGCTTGTTTTTTTTTCTTTATTTTTAAGGTTTGATACTCTGCATTAAAGTCTTACTAGTTACAATGGGCAAAAAGAACATGTAAAACAGGGTGTGACCCAGAATTAGTCAATGCTTTCCTGCAGTGTAAGGATTGAGCATGACGTTTTCATTTCTTGTTTTGTTTTATTTTGTTTTGTTTTTTTCTTGAACTTTACACAGTCTGTGAGTTGTTTCTGGGGCAGTCCGAGCCTCTGGAGTTAGATTGCCACTATCAGTGACTGCATATTATGTCTGTTCTTTTGTGACTGGGTTATCATCTCACTCAGGATGATATTCTCTAGATGCAACCATTTTCTTAAGAATTTGGTTAAGTCATTGTTTCTGATGGCTGAGTAGTACTCCATTGTGTAAATGAACCACAATTTTTGTATCCATTCATCTACTGAAGGACATGTGGGTTCTTTCCAGCTTCTGGCTATTATAAATAGAGCTGCTATGAACATTGTGGTGCATGTACCTTTGTTGTATATTGGAGTGTATCTGACGTATATGCCCAGAAGTGGAATAGCTGGATCTTCAGGTAGAACTATGTCCAATTTTCTGAGGAATCGCCAGACTGATTTCCAGAGTGGTAGTATCAGTTTACAACCCCACCAACAGTGGAGAAGTGTTCCTCTTTCTCCACAATCTCGCCAGCATCTGCTGTCATCTGAGTTTGGATCTTGGCCAATCTGGTGTGAGGTAGAATCTCAGGGTTGTTTTGATTTGCATTTCCCTGATGTCCAAAAATGTCGAGCTCTTCCTTAGATATTTCTCAGCAATTCCATATTCCTCAATTGAGAACATTTTGTTTAGCTCTGTACCCCATTTTTAATAGGGTTGTTTGATTCTCTGGTGTCTAGCTTTTTGAGTTCTTTGTATACCTTGGATATTAGGCTTCTATCTGATGTGGAGTTGGTAAAGATCTTTTCCCATTCTGTTGGCTGCCGTTTTGTTTTCTTGACAGTGTCCTTAGCCTTACAGAAACTTTGCAATCTCATTAAGTCGCATTTGTTAATCTTTGACCTTAGAGCATGAGCCATTGGTGTTTTGTTCAGAAAATTTTCTCCTGTGCCTATGTGGTCTAAGATTTTTCCTACTTTCTCATCTAATAGTTTCAGTGTACCTGGTTTAATATGGAGATCTTTGATCCACTTACACTTGAGCTTTGTACAAGGAGATAAGAAAGGGTCTATTTTCATTCTTCTGTATGTTGAGTGCCAGTTGGACTAACACCATTTGTTGAATAGGATGTCCTTTCTCCATTGAATGTTTACAACTCTTTTGTCAAAAATCAGGTGACCATATACATGAGGGCTCATTTCTGGATCTTCTATTCTATTCCATTGATCCACATGCCTATTTCTGTACCAGTACCATGCAGTTTTCAGCACAATTGCCTTGTAATATCGCTTTAGGTCAGGGATGGTGATCCCCGCAAATGTTTTCTTGTTGTTGAGGATGGATTTCACTATTCTAGGTCTTTTGTTATTCCAGATGACATTGCATATTGATCTTTCCAACTCAATGAAGAACAGGGTTGGAGTTTTGATGGGGATTGCATTGAATCTGTAGATTGCTTTTGGTAGGATGGCCATTTTTAAAATGTTGATTTTTCCAATCCATGAGCATGGGAGATCTTTCCATTTTCTGAGATCATCCTCGATTTCCTTCTTTAGAGGTTTGAAGTTCTTGTCATACAGTTCCTTCAGTTGCTTAGTTATAGTCACACCAAGGTATTTCATAGTTTTTGTGACGATTGTGAAGGGTACCTTTTCCCTAATTTCTTTCTCCACATGTTTGTCCTTTGAATATAGGAAAGCTACTGATTTATTTGAGTTAATTTTGTATCCAGCCACTTTGCTTAACTTGCTTATCAGCTGTAGGAGTTCTCTGGTGGAATTTGTGGGGTCACTTAAGTACACTATCATGTCATCTGCAAAGAGTGATGTTTTTACTTCTTCCTTTTGTATCCCCTTGATCTCCTTTTGCTGTCTAATTGCTCTAGCCAGGACTTCCAGTACTATGTTGAATAGGTAGGGGGAGAGTGGGCAGCCTTGTCGAGTCCCTGATTTTAGTGGGATTGCTTCAAGTTTCCCACCGTTAAGTTTGATGTTGGCTGTTGGTTTGCTGTATATTACTTTTATTATATTTAGGTATGGACCTTGGATTCCTGTTCTTTCTAGGACTTTTAACATGAAGGGGTGTTGAATTTTGTCAAATGCTTTCTCAGCATCTAGTGAGATGATCATGTAATTTTGTTCTTTGAGTTTGTTTATAAGGTGGATTACATTGATGGATTTACTTATATTAAACCATCCCTGCATCCCAGGGATAAAGCCTACTTGGTGATGGTGAATGATCATTTTCATATGTTCTTGGATTCGGTTTGCAAGGATTTTGTTGAGTATTTTTGTATCAATGTTCATAATTGAGATTGGTCTGAAGTTCTCTTTCCTTGTAGGGTCTTTGATTGGTTTATGAACAAGGGTTATTGTGGCCTCAAAAAATGAGTTAGGTAGTATTCCATCTGATTCTATCTTGTGGAATAGTTTGGAGAGTATTGGTGTTATGTCCGCAATAAATGTCTTATAAAATTCTGCACTGAACCCGTCTGGACCTGGGCTTTTCTTGGTTGGGAGGCTTTTGATGACTTCTTCTATTTCTTTAAGTGTTATGGGATTATTTAGATGGTTTACCTAGTCCTAGTTTAACTTTAGGATCTTGTATCTGTCTAGGAATTCATCCATTTCCTCCAGATTTTCCAACTTTGTGGAGTATAGGCTTTTTGTAGTAGGATCTGATGACTTCTTGAGTTTCCTCAGTTTCAGTTGTTTTCACTTTCAGTTTTTCAGTTCAGTCTCCACTTTCCTTTCTGATTTTGTTAATTTGTATACTCTCTCTTTGCCCTCATGTTAGTCTGACTAGGGGTTTTTCAATCTTGTTGATTTTCTCAAAGAACCAGCTCTTGGTTTTGTTGATTCTTTTGATGGTTCTTTTTGTTTCTATTTGATCTATTTCTGCCCTAATTTTGATTATTTCTTGCCCTCTACTCCTCTTGGGTGTATCTGCTTCCTTTTGTTCTAGAGATTTTAGCTGTGCTGTCAAGTTGCTGATGTATGCTCTTTCCAGTTTCTTTTTGGAAGCGCTCAGGGCTATGAGTTTTCCTCTCAGTACTGCTTTCATTGCATCCCATAGTTTTGGGTATGTTGTGTTTTCGTTTTCATTGAATTCTAGAAAATCCTTAATTTCTTTCTTTATTTCTTCTTTGACCCTGCTATCGTTTAACAGAGAGTTTTTTAGTTTCCATGTGTATGTGGGTTTTTTGTTGTCTTTCTTGTTGTTAAAGACCAGCCTTAGACCATGGTGATCTGAGAGGATGCATGGGAGTATTTCAATCTTCTTATATCGATTGAGGCTCGCTCTGTGTCCAATTATGTGGTCAATTTTCGAGAAGGTGCCATGGGGTGCTGAAAAGAAGGTGTATTCTTTTACTTTAGGATGATATGTTCTGTAGATATCTATTACTTCCAGTTGGTTCATAGTCTGCTAGTTTTACAGTGTCCTTGTTCAGTTTCTGTTTCCAAGATCTGTCCATTGGTGAGAGTGGGGTATTAAAGTCTCCCACTATTATTGTGTGGGGTAAAATGTATTTTTTTGAGCTTTAGTCGGATTTCTTTAATGAATGTAGGTGCTTTTGTATTTGGAGCATATATGTTAAGGATTGAGAGTTCCTCCTCACAGATTTCCCCTGTAATGAGTAAAACGTGTCCTTCCTTATCTTTTTTGATAACTTTTGGTTGGAAATTTACTTTATTCAATATTAGAATAGCCACTCTGGCTTGCTTCTTGCGGCTGTTTGCTTGGAAGTTTTTTTCCCATCCTTTTACTCTGAGATAGTGTCTGTCTTTGTCTCTTAGATGAGTTTCCTGTATGCAGCAAAATGCTGGATTTTGTTTATGTATCCAGTCTGATAGCCTATGTCTCTTTATTGGCGAGTTGAGTCCATTTATGTTAATAGATATCAAGGAATAGTGGTTTCTGTTTTCTGCTATTATTGCTTGTGTAGGTTGAGTTGTGTCTTTGTCTCTTTCTTCTTTTAGTTTTCTTGCTTAGGAGTTTTCTTGTTTTTACTAGTTCCCCTCATTGTATTGGGTTTTCCATCTATAATTCATTGTAGTGCTGGTTTGTGGTCAGATATTGTGTAAATTTAGATTTGTCTTGAAATATCTTCATCTCTCCATCTATGTGATTGATAGTTTTGCTGGGTATAGCAGCTTGGGCTTGCACTTGTCCTCTCTTAGGGTCTGCATGATGTCTGTCCAGGCTCTTCTAGCTTTCATAGTCTGTGCTGAGAAATCTGGTGTGTTTCTGATTGGTCTGCCTTTATATGTTACATGACCTTTTTCCCTTACTGCTTTTAGTATTCTTTCTTTGCTTTGGGCACATGGTGTTTTGACTATTATGTGTCGGGAGGAATTTCTTTTCTGGTCCAACTTATTTGGAGTTCTGAAGGCTTCTTTTATGCTCGTGGTCATCACATTCTTAAGGGTAAGGAAGTTTCTTCTAAAATTTTGTTGAAGATATTTACTGTGCCTCTTAGTTGATATTCTTCTCCCTCTTCTATTTCTATTATCCTTAGGCTTTGTCTTCTCATTGTGTCCTGGATATCCTGGACATTTTGGGTTAGGAGCTTTTTGGTTTTAGCATCTTCTTTGGCTGTTTTGTCTATGTTTGCTATGTTGTCTTCAGCCCCTGAGATTCTCTCTTCCATCTCTTGTAGTCTATTGGAAATTCTTGCTTCTGTGACTCCTGATTTCTTTTTTAGGTGTTCTACCTCTAGGGTTATCTCTTTTAGTGTTTTCTTTATTGTGTCAATTTCTGTTTTAAATTCCTTCTTCCATTCCTTCATCTCTTTGGTTCTGTTTTCCACTAGTTCTTTGAGTTCTTTGAGTGTTTTACTTGTATCCTATTTAAAAGCTTCTGATTCTTTTTGCTATTACTCCCGTTCTTGTTTAAGTATCTCTATCATCCTCTTGAGGTATGATTTTAGGTCTGTGTCTTCTTTTTCTGGAGTGTTTGGCATTCCAATGTTTGTTGTGATGGGAGAGCTGGGTACTGGTGTTGCCAGGTTGTCTTGGTTTCCTTGGGATATGCTCTTTCACTTTCCTCTTACCATCTTGTTGTCAGTGATATGTTCTTGCCTTTCCCTTGTACCTGGTCTGTGTCCCTGGATCTCCACTGGTCCAGGCCTTAATCTTTGAGAACTGCTGGTCCAGGTGGCAGATGGGTCAAGCCCTGTTCTGTGCCCCAAAGCCACCGGGTGGAAACAGGGGTTTCAATGCTGGGTTCCTGGTCCCTGGATCAGGCAGGGCAGGGGCGCGCTTTCTGTGCGCACTCGGCCGAGATCTCTCTGCTCCCTGGCTGCTCAGATCCCCTTCTCACCAGTCTTTAAACCTTTGGGAACTGCTCCACAAAAGTTTTTAATTATGTTTTGAAGCCCAGTTGAGAGTGTCTCCCTACAAATTACAAGGCAGGTACTTCATGTAAAACTCAGTAAAGAGCTAAGATAAAATGGCGTTCCCAGTTGCTGAGAAGTCATTCCAGCCCTTTGATAATTTTTTAAGGTGGGAAGAAGAAGATAAATGTGAGTGTCTTTTCCTCCATTGACCAAGAATAGGATGAGATGTGTGGATTAGCAATGCACCAAGACACATGATAATTTGACCCAAACATCTACTTTCTGATAGAGTCAATGTATGAGCAGTCAGAACACTGAGCAATCTTACAGGAAGGCTTCAGATGTTGGAGGTGGTGCAGCCACTGAGACTCCCTAAGGGTTCACCTTTCTGTGGAGAACATTGGCTTATGTTCCTTTGTTCATAGATATAATTGCCTTTTATCTGCTGTTCTGTCCCATTCAAGTATCTAAGGTGACACACAGCGACTGGTGCATACACATTTCAGACTTGCTGGAATCCATTTTTCTGCAATGCTTGACACTAAGAAGGTAAATCCAAGTATTGATTGGATATGATATACTTTGCCTCATTAGTGAAGAATTTCCCAACATTATCAGTTTTTGTTGTTTCTATTTTGAGACAGTGTCTCACCAATTACCCTCAGCAGGCCTGGAACTTTCTATAGATGAAGATCAGGCTAGCCATGAACTCAAAGAGAATTCGCATGCCTGTTACTCTCAAGTCCTGGGTTTAAAGGTATAAAAATTATGTTTACAGACACAAGTTGTGTTTCTAAACATTACATAAATCAATATTTAAACATGTCCTTGTGGCATACATTTTAATTTCCTTATAATTATGTAGTTAAAATATTAAGTTTTCTATGCAGATAATTTTCCAAACACATTCCCAAATTATCTTTGGTTTTCCCCTATTTGCAGCCCAAATGTTCGTGCTGATGTGGGAAGGGCTGGAGGTCCTGTCTCGAGGTGCACCTAATACTCATTAACTGCCAGTCATTTTCAAGTCTTCATAATTACTCACATTATGTATTTCTGTTGGTTTGTTTCTTCTTTCCTACATCCCTCCACTCCACCCTGCACTGAATCCCAAGAGCACAGGGACCTTACCATTCCTTTCTCATATCAGAAGCATGAGCAACCCAAGATCTCCTGGCCCTGTCAGAAGAGAGGTACAATTGGAAGTAGCCTAGACTTTCCTCTGGATCTTTGGGGCCCTGTACTTGAGGCCTCACAAGGTCACTGGACAACCGCTGTTACCTTTTCCCTGACAAGGTTTTTTTTCCTCTGTCCCCATCACAATTTTATGTCCTGCTTTTTTTTAACTTTATTTTAAAAAACAAAGATAAATATACAAATTTTCAGCATTTTTGCATAAAAGTATATGAATACATATTAAGGTGTAATTAAGTATTTGTGGGTACATACACATACACATATGTATATATATGTAACAATAATATAGGAAAAGAGGCTATTAATTTGAGGGGATAGAAGAGAGACTAGGAGGGGCTGTTGGGAAGAAAGGGGGATGTGATACGATTCTATTTTAATTAAAATATATTCTTTTTTTGTTGAACTTCATACAGTCTGTGAGTTGTTTCTGGGGTGCTCAGAGCTTTCTGGGGTTAGTATCCCATTATCAGTGACTGCATATTATGTCTGTTCTTTTGTGACTGGGTTATCTCACTCAGGATGATATTCTCTAGATGCATCCATTTTCTTAAGAATTTCATTAAGTCATTGTTTCTGATAGCTGAGTAGTACTTTATTGTGTAAATGTACCACAATTTTTGTATCCACTCATCTACTGAAGGACATCTGGGTTCTTTCCTGCTTCTGGCTATTATAAATAGAGCTGCAATGAACATTGTGGTGCATGTATCTTTGTTGTATGTTGAAGCGTCTCTGGGGTAAATGCCCAGAAGTGGAATAACTGGGTTTTCAGGTAGTACTATGTCCATGGTTTTGCATGTGGCTATGTAGCCTAGGATGGTCTTGAACTTGTGTCAGTCCTGCTGCTCTAGTCTCCCAAGTGCTAGAATCACAGGAATGGACACTGCATCAGGAGGTGTTTCTCTCTAACGTCAGTTTTCTCCATTGGTTCCTAGTATGCGCTCCACTTGTCCCTCTCACTCCAAATTAATGATCTCATCATGGTGTTAAATACAGTGATCAATTTTCAGTCTTCATTCTTCTCAACATATCAGCAGTATTGACATAGTCTGATTCCTTGTCCATCCTGGAACTTTTCTTTAGCATCTCTGACTTCTAAACACACAACTTTACTCAGCCTCTCTGTATTTTTAACTATTTCCCTTTAGATACTCTAGACCCAGTTCCACCTTACCATAACTAGTGACTCCTGTTCTTCTCCCAAGCTTCCCCCATCCAGTACTTGACCAGTTTTCATTTGTTTTTTCAAACAGAAGTCTGTTTGTCCATTTAAATTTATTTCTTTTCTCTTCATGTCTTCTGCTTCATGAATTTACTGCCCAGAGGCTGTACAGATACCTCAGTAGTGAAGAGCACTTACAGTGCTTCTAGAGGACCCATGTTCAGTTTCCAGCACCCTCTTCAGCTTGCAGACCTCTGTGTCTCCAGTCTAGGGAATCTGACACTATTTTCTGACTTCTGTGTGTACCCACATGTATATGCATAATCAGACACTCAGACACATAAAATAAAAGCAAAATGAATCTTGAAAGAATTTAATTTCCATCATCTTCCAGTAAATCGAAGTTCCTAGAAACAAGTCCCACTTCTGTTGAAGATTTTTAGACATTGTTGATTAAAATTTTGCTATTGTAGAATGTTGTCTTGACCTCTCTTTGGGTCCCTTAGTAACCCATTATGCCTACCTCTGTCTGGCCTAAAATCCTGTAACTAGCAGGTAGAACTTTGGAATGTACTCCTAGCAGATCATTGGACATCAATTCAAAAGCTGACTTTTATCTGACAGCATCTGAAAACCACAGCAGAGCATGTTTGTGTTTGACTAGAGGCTGTCTACAGGCCGTTTTTACCAACATATTTGGTAAATGCTGTGTTTTATGATTGTATTTTGTTCTGTTACCATTAAAAGCTCCACTCTCACAGAGAAACCTGAAGCCATGTTCCTGGGCCATTGTTACTCATATTTGGCTCCTAATAATTTGTTTTTTATTCTTTTGAGGTGTATTTTATTCTGTCTTTCCTGGCTTCACTGTCCCAGGATCAGGTACCAGAAAGTCTTAGATCCCAGAATCTAACAAAATAATTAGAAGTATCAAATGTTCAACCTGCACATCCCATTTATTCCACCTTGCCCATCTTTTCCCATGAAAAGTGTTGTAAAATACTGGGCTGGCTAGTTTTATTTCAATTGAAAATCTTAGGTGAAAAATCGCGTCTACCACCCTGATGGCTGGGAAAGTCTGTGGGGCATTCTCTTATTTAGTGATTGATGTGGGAGGCCCTGTGCATGGTGAGTAATGTCATCCCTGGGCTGGTGGTTTTGGTTCTATAAGAAATCATGCTGGAAAAAGTCACAAAGTGCAAGCCAGTAAGCAGCACCCCTCCATGGCCTCTGCATCAACTTCTGCATCCAAGTACTTGGCCTGTCTGAGTTCCTGCCCTGATTTCTTTAAGGAATGGACAGAACAGTGGAAGTAAAAGCTGAAATTAACTCTTTTCTCTCCAGGTTGCCTTTGGTCAAATGTTTATCACAGCAACAGAAACCCTGAGACAAACATTTCTTTATATTCCCCTCTTGCTCCATGTCTCTAGAGAGTCCCTGATACTCTCTCTGCCCAGCATGGTGTGGCCTCGATTCCCTTCCTGAGGACTGTGAGCAGCAGCCTACCTTCAGAGACAGCTAGCTGTCTTCTGACCTGTCAGGAGTTCCTCCTGACAAATTTTCCCTGTAAGGAGTAAAAAGTGTCCCTCCTTATCTTTCTTAATAACTTTTGGTTGAAAATCTACTTTATTCGATATTAGAATAACCACTCCAGCTTGCTTCTTGGGGCCGTTTGCTTGGAAAGTTTTTTCCCAAACTTTTACTCTGAGATAGTGTCTGTCTTTGTCTCTGAAATGAGTTTCCTGTATGCAGCAAAATGCTGTATTCTGTTTATGTATCCAGTCTGATAGCCTATATCTTTTTATTGGGGGATTGTCCATTTATGTTAACAGATATAAAGAATAGTGGTTACTGCTTCCTGCTATTTTTGCTTTTAAAGGTAGAATTGTGTGTGCCTGTGTGTCTTTCTTCTTTTGGTTTTCTTGCTTAGGTATTTTCTTGTTTTTACTATGATGTAGTTTCCCTTCTTCTATTGGGTTTTCTGCCTATAATTCATTGTAGCGCTGGGTTTGTGGTCAAATATTGTGTAAATTTAGTTTTGTCCTGGAATATCTTGGTCTCTTTATCTATGGTGATTGAGACTTTTGCTGGGGATAGCAGCTTGGGCTGACACTTGTGTTCTCTTAGGGTCTGCATGATGTCTGTCCAGGATCTTCTAGCTTTCATAGTCTCTGTTGAGAAGTCGGGTGTGATTCTGATTTGTCTGCCTTTATATGTTACATGACCTTTTTCCCTTACTGATTTTAGTATTCTTTCTTTGCTTTGGGCACTTGGTGTTTTGAGTATTATGTGTCAGGAGGAATTTCTTTTCTGGTACAATCTATTTGGAGTTCTGTAGGCTTCTTTTATGCTCATGGTCATCTCATTCTTAAGGGTAGGGAAGTTTTCTTCTACGATTTTGTTCAAGATATTTACTGTGCCTCTTAATTGATATTCTTTTTTTTTTTTTCTTGTTTCAAGTTTATTTGTAAAAACAGCATAGGACACTGGTCATCTGCACTAGTGTGTAGGCGGGTGTGTCATGGCAGTCTGTCCATCTGTCTTCACTTTGGCAGGGGCCTTTTCTACGGAGCCTTCACAGGGCCTGGGCACCTTTGGGAGCCTGAGCTGGAGCCGAAGCCTGGGCCTTAGCTGGAGCTTTGGCCTCTGCCTTGGTTTGAACCCTGGGCTTTGGTTGGCAGAGCCTACGACCCTTGGCCATGTAGCTTCGAATCTTCTTCCCAAGCTTGGGGTGAGCGATGAAAGCCAAACAGCTGAGTTTGTGGCTGGGGCCCTTTGGCATCTTGGGCTTGATGACCTCAGGCTTCACAAGGGCCTTGATGCCTCTGCGCGTGCACTCACTGCCTTTGCATTGTTGGCCTGCATCTTCTTCAGGCCTTTCTTGTGCTTCTTGGCAAAACGCATGTTCCTCAGGAACTTGGGATCAACCCCCTTAAGAGATTCGTATCTTTGTGACCAGGGTTTCTTGATGCCATTCCTGTGCCATTTGTGGGACTGGTTGTGGGTGGTGTGGTTCTTGGACTTGGCCATGTCTGCACGGTAACCCACGGCTCCCGCAGCGCCTGGGACCAGAAGACCTTAGCTGATATTCTTAGCCCTCTTCTATTCCTATTATTTTTAGGTTTGGTCTTCTCATTGTGTCCTGGATCTCCTGGATATTTTGGGTTAGGAGATTTTTGGCTTTTCCATCTTCTCTGGCTGTTTTGTCTATGTTTTCCATGTTGTCTTTGGCCCCTGAGATTCTCTCTTTCATCTCTTGTAGTCTGTTGAAGATGCTTGCATCTGTGACTCCTGATTTCTTTTTTAGGTGTTCTATCTCTAGGGTTGTCTCTTTTAGTGTTTTCTTTATTGTTTCCATTTCCATTTTAAATATCTTCTTCCATTCCTTCATCTCTTTGGTTCTATTTTCCTCTAGTTCTTTGAGTTCTTTGAGTGTTTTTCTTGTTTCCTCTCTAAAAGCTTCTATTTCTTTATGCTTTTCCTTCCATTCTTGTTTAAGCATCTCTATCATCATCTTGAAGTATGATTTCGGGTCTGAGTCTTCTTTTTCTGGAGTGTTTGGTCTTCTGCTGTTTGCTGTGATGGGAGAGCTGGGTTCTGGTGTTGCCAGGTTGTTTTCTTGGTTTCCCTTGGGTAAGTTCTTTCACTTTCCTCTTGCCATCTTGTTGTCTGTGATTATACATGGTCTTGTCAGTGATTGGTTCCCGTCTCTCCCGTTTACCTTGTCCGTGTCCCTGCATCTCCACTGTTCCCTTTAGCAAATGGCCTGAGCACTTGGTCCACACACACGGGCCCTCTGGGTCGAAACCATGTCCCTACAGCAGAGTTCCTGCTCCCCTGATCCAATGGGGGGGGCGCTTTCCACACGCTTGGCCCAGACCTCTCTGTGCCCCGGCTACTCACAGTGCAGCCTCACCAGGCCTGCGTCCCTGGATCTCCGCTGTTCCTGGTCAATTTCTTTATTTATAAATTAGCATACAAAGCATGGGTTTCATGATAACAGTTTTCAGAAATATGCTTATGTTGTCCACAAATTCATATTTAAACCTTCATGCATATAGCTTGACATTATTCAAGTCTCAGGTCACAAGCTACTTCTTCAGAAAGAGCTTTTTAAATATCCCTTACGTATGAACACACAGAGACCAGTTTTTCCTTTTTCTTTCTTTCTTCTTTTTTTAATGGTGAAAAAAACGTGCATATTTAGAATTAGCCATCTGGACTCAGTTTAATGATCTCAGTCTTGTTGGCAACATCTAGAGCATCATAGTCAGGAGCCAAGCGAACATCCGCCTTCTTCTCTCCATCAAACCTTATCAGGGTATTGACTTTGGCCACATCAATGTCATAGAGTTTTTTTCTCACAGCCTGTTTGATCTGGTCCTTGTCAGCCTTGACATCCACTATGAACACAAGAGTGTTGTTGTCCTTTATTTTCTTTATAGCTGACTCAGTGGTGAGTGGGAATTTGATGATAGCATGGTGGTCCAGCTTGTTTCCCCTGGATCTTATCACTAGTGATGTGGCAGATTATCAGCAGCCTCTCATGAATGGCAGAGAAAGGGCTCTACCTTCCGGCCCATGGGCACAGACACTGAGAAGTCCAGAGGGAACACTGAGGCCAGCGGCCATTATGACTGTCATCACCGCCCAGGCAGACGTGAGTACGCATTACCCTTGACGCACTCAGAGCCTGAGTATGCCACACCTACTGTGGTGCAGCACCTTATCCACACAGAGTGGCTACCGAGTCCCAGGGCCCAGGCCCACTCACAAACACTCCCTTTCCTCTGGAGGCTTTCCTCCTGCTGCAGGAACCACCCAGGCTGAAAGATATGAGGCCAGCAAGTCCCAAGCCTGTGGGTGGTGGCTATGACAAGCCTGCTGCCAGCAGTTTCTTAAACAGCAGGGACCCCTCCGCTCAGTCACAGATGACTTCCGAGGAGGATGATGATTATTCAGTGCCCAGAAACGGTCTTGTGCCCCTCAGCCAGATCGCCGTTACTGCTCTTTTGTGAACCCAATGTGAAAGAAACCTGCTGTGGTACTGAGCACGCGCCACTGTGGGTCACTGGAATAAGTGTGCAAGCATGCATGTGTGACTGACTCCAGGATCCTAGAGACAACCTCACTTACTGTTTACAGAACTGTGCAGCAGCTGGGTTTGTTCCAATCTTTCCAGCAGAGCCGGTTGGTTTCTATTGTGCTAAAACAAGGAGATTTTTCTCATTTGTCTCACTGTGACACTGTGCTATAAAATGTGCAGTTTGTACAGTTATATTTAACACGAATTAATGTAACGAAGTTTGGTGTTTTCTACACGGGGCTTGAGGAGGAAACTCGGGATTCTCGTAGATGTAGCCGGCGTTCATGTTTCTCAGTGCGTGAGCAGCGGGTCTGCTTAAAACCTTCAATGGTTGTGGTGACTCATTTACGTTTTGATAAAGTAAAGGCATTTTTGCCATCCTTTCTCCTGAAAGAAATGAAATGACTTGAAACATGTAAAGACACTGGGATTGCTAGCAATGGTGGCTCATTTATGCAAGCAAGCATACCACTTCGGTAGCTGTAGCCTGCTTTCTTACACTTACCTTGAGAGGAATAGAGCAGCCTAGTGTCCTGGGGCCCGCGTGGGTCCCAGCTGCACCCTGAGAGACCACATTGGAAAGGGCCTAGCCGACTGCACAGTGTTCCTAAGCAAATCTGCCTTTTCAGGGTGGGAAGACTCAAGGCAATCCTTTTAATGAAGGAGGCGGAGGAGTTGTGGCTCAAGGCAGGAATATCAAGTGTTTCTAAACCTCAGATTATAAATACATCTGAGCCCAGAAGCCCTACTTCCTACAACTTTCTCCAGAAATCATGCACATGGGTGACTTCCACTGTCCCTGAGAAGCATATGCTGTTTGAAATGTGTTCTTGCACGTGTCGAAGCAGAGTATTTTTAGTGGAGAGTTAGTAACTGTCCTGGTGATGTAAAAAGTAGTTTCCCCCTCCCCCCACCCCTTATACACCTAGAGTACCCAGGTCTCAGCTGTACCTCATTTTCTGTGTTCTTTTTCCCTGAGTATACTTTGTGAATGAATTGAGGAGGATTAACCTCTTTTTGCCAAAGAGGAAAAAGTATGTGTCTTGTTTGTTTAAAAAAAAAAGGCCAAAAACAAACAAACAAAAAATCATTTCCATACAAATTGTATTATAATCCTAATTGTGTGATTGTCATTTTCTGTGAATTCTATGTTAAAATAGATGCTGAAAGCTCGTGGCAGAATATCTTCTGGTTACAATGGAGGCTAAACTATTTACATTGTGGAGTTTACATGATTTTGTGTGTATACTAATTGTAATAAAGTATGTCAACTAAAAAAAAAAGAATCAACAGGAGTGGGACATGTTTCTAGGAAGTTCAGTTTACAGGAAGTTTATGGAAATTAAATTCTTTAAAGATTCATTCTGCTTTTATTTTATGTGTCTGAGTGTCTATTTATGCATATGCATGTGGGTACACACAGAAGTCAGAAAATAGTGTCAGATTCCCTAGACTGGAGACACAGAGGTCTGCAAGCTGAAGAGGGTGCTGGAAACTGAACATGGGTCCTCTAGAAGCACTGTAAGTGCTCTTCACTACTGAGGTATCTGTACAGCCTCTGGGCAGTAAATTCATGAAGCAGAAGACATGAAGAGAAAAGAAATAAATTTAAATGGACAAACAGACTTCTGTTTGAAAAAAACAAATGAAAACTGGTCAAGTACTGGATGGGGGAAGCTTGAGAGAAGAACAAGAGTCACTAGTTATGGTAAGGTGGAACTGGGTCTAGAGTATCTAAAGGGAAATAGTTAAAAATACAGAGAGGCTGAGTAAAGTTGTGTGTTTAGAAGTCAGAGATGCTAAAGAAAAGTTCCAGGATGGACAAGGAATCAGATTATGTCAATACTGCTGATATGTTGAGAAGAATGAAGACTGAAAATTGATCACTGTATTTAACACCATGATGAGATTGTTAATTTGGAGTGAGAGGGACAAGTGGAGCGCATACTAGGAACCAATGGAGAAAACTGACATTAGAGAGAAACACCTTCTGATGCAGTGTCCATTCCTGTGATTCTAGCACTTGGGAGACTAAAGCAGCAGGACTGACACAAGTTCAAGACCACCTTAGGCTACATAGTCACATACAAGACACTGTCAGGGAAAAGGTAACAGCGGTTGTCCAGTGACCTTGTGAGGCCTCAAGTACAGGGCCCCAAAGATCCAGAGGAAAGTCTAGGCTACTTCCAATTGTACCTCTCTTCTGACAGGGCCAGGAGATCTTGGGTTGCTCATGCTTCTGATATGAGAAAGGAATGGTAAGGTCCCTGTGCTCTTGGGATTCAGTGCAGGGTGGAGTGGAGGGATGTAGGAAAAAAGAAACAAACCAACAGAAATACATAATGTGAGTAATTATGAAGACTTGAAAATGTGTGTTGATGACTGGCAGTTGATGAGTGTTAGGTGGACCTCGAGACAGGACCTCCAGCCCTTCCCACATCAGCACGAACATTTGGGCTGCACATCGGGGAAAACCAAAGATAATTTGGGATGGTGTTTGGAAAATTATCTGCATAGAAAACTTCATTAATATTTTAACTACATAATTATAAGGAAATTAAAATGTATGCCACTAGGGACGTGTTTAAATATTGATTTATGTAATGTTTGGAAACACAACTTGTGTCTGTAAACATAATTTTTATACCTTTAATCCCAGGACTTAAGAGTAACAGGCACATGAACTATGAGTTCATGGCTAGCCTGATATTCATCTATAGCAAATTTCAGAAAGCTGAGGGTAATTGGTGAGATGCTGTCTCAAAATAGAAACAACAAAAGCTGGTAATGTTGAGATATTATTCAATAATGAGAAAAGTATATCATATCCAATCAAACCTTCTTAGAGTCAAATATTACAGAAAAATGGATTCCAGCAAGTCTGAAGTGTGTATACACGAGTGGCTGTGTGTCAGCTTAGATACTTGAATGGGACAGAACAGCAGATAAAAGGCAGTTATATCTATGAACAAAGGAACATAAGCCAGTGTTCTCCACAGAAAGGTGAACCCTCAGGAAGTCTCAGTGATTTCACCACCTCGAACATCTGAAGCCTTCCTGTAAGATTGCTCAGTGTTCTGACTGCTCATACATTGACTCTATCAGAAAGTAGATGTTTGGGTCAAATTATCATGTGTCTTGGTGCATTGCTAATCCACATATCTCACCTCATTCTTGGTCAGTGGAGAAAAAGACACTCACATTTATCTTATTCTTCCCACCCTAAAAATTATCGAAGGACTGGAATGACTTCTCAGCAATTGGAAACACCATTTGATCTCAGCTCTTTACTGAGTCTTACATGGAGTACCTGAAGTGAAATTTGTAGGGAGACACTCTCAACTGGGTTTCAAACATAATTTAAAACCTTCGTGGAGGGCTGTTTGGCAAAGTATTTTAAAAACCATTTTACTCAGCGATCATGTTTCTTGAAGGTCTTCTAGAGAAAGCATAGGTAAGTAAAGAGATGAATCTATGAACATTAATATGAATGTCCAGGAGAAAACTTAGCTGCAATAACTGGGCATTTCTCAAGGTTATAGTTTACCCGTACTGTAGAATATGAGAGACTTTGAAGGTACATTGGAGAAGTCAAGGCACAATGTTCAAATGTAGTTCAATAAAGCAAAAACTGTTAAAACACAGTTTATGCAATATAACCTTATTTTTATTTTGTATGGACATGCATGTATGCAAACACAGAAAAAACGCAGGTGGCAGTAACTTCTTAAAGACATTATTGGCATTTTGTTGATAGTTGTATTTTCCTCTGTATATAAATTTCTTGCAACTAACATTTGTACTTTTTACAAACTGAGAAACTGAAGTCTGTACCCAGGCCTTCATTTATAGTTCCTTGAGCACCTGCTTCTGCTACTCCCTGTGTGTGAAAACAGCCTGAAAAAGGCTCATGAACAATCAATTGTCAGGTTTCTAAGAAAAGGAAGATGTGCCAGATGTGTCCAACCAGGAACTGATGTGGACACCAAGTAAAAATAGTGAGTATTTGGTTTCAAGGATCTATGGCTATCTCAGACCTCAGAGCAGAGTCTAGGAGATAGAGAGATGTGTGCTCTACCTGAGACCAAAGGAGAGAATGAAAATCATATCTTAGAAGGCAGTCTGGGAAGAAGTCAAGTAGGGAACACCAACATCTCAAGAGAGTCCCAAAAGGGTCCCACCTATTAGAGGTCAGTTGTGAGACTAATAACTGGATAGGCTAAGCCTACAGCCCTACAAAGCAAGACTCAGGAGCAGTACTTGCAAAACAAGCCAGCCATTACCTATCCCAGTCCCCATCCCTGTGCCCCGAACACGTGTAAATGATGTCAGGTAGAAAGGCTTACAATAAGGACTTACTGGGAAAATGAGGAAGACACATTTCTCAAGATCATGAACACAGGAAGACACAGGAGCCACAGCCTTAATGAGGAATTACATCATCACTCAGGGTCATCTGAGCTGTCTTCCCTTGACCTCTGTTCCACTATGTGTTCACTCATCTCTTCACTTGGAGTGAAGCAGAGTCAAACTGTAAGGCCAGGTCCCAGAAGCAGAGCTCTGAATAGTATATCTGTGGCTTGGACATTCACAATGGATGAAACACACCAATACACAGGCTGCATGCACCTTACGACTACAGGTCTCAGATTCTCTTTTTCCTTATGAATATCCAGGAGTCAGGCTCTGAGCTCCAAGGTCTTGGGAAGGAAGAAGGGTATGGTCAAGGACCCCAAAGGTATCTCTTCATGAGCCGCCTCATGGCCCCTGTTACCTCCTTGTTCCTCAGAGAATAAACAAATGGGTTGCACATGGGGGTGACAACCGTATAGAACAAGCTAAGAATCTGGTCTGTGTCACCAAAAGAATCTGCTTGAGGTCTCATATAGGCAACAGTCGCTGTCCCAAAAAAGAGAATCACCACAAACAAGTGGGAGGAGCAGGTAGAAAAGAGTTTCTGACGACTCTGGGATGTTGCAACACCAAGGATGGTGGCAAGAATACAGGCATAAGAGGCCACAATCAATAAGAATGGGACAAAGATAAAAGTTATTGTGACAAAGAGGTTCCCCACTTCACCCCAGAAAGTGCTTGCACTAGCCAGTCTCAGCACAGGCAGGATATCACACAGGAAGTGATAGATGGTGTTGGCCCCACGGAAAGGCAATGTGAAGATGAAGACGGAGTGAGTCGTGCCTGTGATGAAGCCTGCAAGATAAGAGGCCCCCACCATGCCAATGCAGGTTCCCTGGCTCATCAGCGTCGTATAATGCAGTGGACAGCAGATGGCAGCATACCGGTCATAGGCCATGGCAGTGAGCAAGCAGCATTCTGCAATGCCAAAAAAGGCAAAGAAATACAACTGAGTGAAGCAGCTGGCAAGGGGGATGGTGGGGCAGGAAGACCGGAGGTCAGCCAACATCCTAGGCACAATGGTCGTGGTGTAGAGGATCTCCACCACAGAGAAATGACGCAGGAAGAAGTACATGGGGGAGTGGAGTGCAGAGTCAGCCAATGTGAGGATAACAATTAGAGAGTTGCCCAGCAAGGTGACAATATAGATACACAGCACACCCCAGAACAGATGGCCCTGGAGAGAGCTAAAACCTGAGAACCCCAATAAAATAAACTCTGTTATGTCTGTATCGTTATCATCCCCCATTTCCCCCAGAGCAGACTAGGAAGAAAAATTTTTACAATGGAGCCAGGGAGGGGTAACCAGCTGGCAACCAAGGCTGTAACAGTAAGGATGGAAAACTGTCCATGAGAGCAGACCTGCTTGCTGAATAGTATGCTGAGGATGTTGAATAGGATGCTGAATAGGATGTTGAGGATGATGAAGAGGATGCTGATTAGGATGCTGAGGATGTTGAATAGGATGCTGAATAGGATGCTGAGGATAATGAAAAGGATGCTGAAGGTGATGCTGAGGATGTTGAAGAGGATACTGAGGATGCTGAAGTTGATGCTGAGGATCCTGAAGAGGATACTGAAGAAGATACTGAAGATCTTGATGAAGATTCTGTGGATGCTAAAGAAGATTCTGAAGAGGATTCTGAGAACCTTTGCTGCTGTGACTCTCCCCCGAAGACACACCTCAGGAAAAAAAAAAAAAGCCAGACCCGGGAAAATCTTCCTGCTCTTTCAGGTTTCCTCAGACATGCTTTGTTCTACTTACCCAGCAAAGAGGAGCAGAGATTGGGCACAGAAGCAGCTTCCTTCAGGAAAGTGAATGAGCAGAATGACAACAATCTGGCAGAGGAAAATTGTGTCCACCCTGAAAGTGGGTGGCAGAAAGCAAGAACAGCAAACAGGAACACAGTGTTGAGGACCAGAGGGCTATGGAGTTTTTACCTGCAGATGCATCCTCAGGGCCCTCTGGGTTCCTCTCCCTAGAGCACATCACAGTAGTTCAACTCCCTGCAGAGCTGAGTCTCACAGAGTGTGAAGGGAGGAGGTTGGGAGAAGACAGAGAAGAGGGAGGAACTGGCTTTCTCTTATTTGTGCCTAACTGTGAGCTCTTTGCTCTTGGTCCTTGGTCTGACGGGTCCTCCTCACACCCACCCACTAAGGAGAAACCATGTTTGATGGAGGCTAATGTATACAGAGCCCTTTTTCTAAGCATAAATGGAGCTGGGCTCAGATGCCAGGTGCTCTATCCTGTTTCTCTAGGTGGGACTTCCATCCATTGCCCCAGGGGCTGCCTTCTGCCTTTCCCACTTTCAGAACTGGTGCCTAGCAATTTTTCTGTTTCCAAAAAGGCCTTTTCTTCCAGGGCTGGAGACCTTTTGGATGCTGGCAGGCTTCTTCCACCGTCCTGTACCTACAGCACTGCCTAGTTCTGGCAAGCACTGTAAGCCCTTTGTAAAACAGAACTAATTCCCAAAGAAAATTAGTTACTTTTTTGTTACAATTGTTACTGTTGAAGTAACAAGCTGATTCTGGGAGAACTCCTAACCCAGATGAGGGTTTGACTCACCCTCCACCTGCTGGAGGAAACAGTAACTGTCTCTGATTGTCAGAAATGAGACAATACTCTCTAGATCTCAGCTGGAAAAGAGGGCAGCCCCTAGGACACATGACAGAGGTGACCGGAGAAGGTGCCCAGTGAGTAAAGGCTAGAGAAACGTAACAGGTACTTTCTATATGTCAGTTATGTAACAAAGGGTGTTCTCCAGTGCTATAGCTTGGAGTCCAGTCGAATAATGCAGAAAGACCCTCTCTATTAAGGTAGTGTGTTGTCTGCTTGAGTTGTTTCCTTCCTTATGGCAATAAGGTTTGGGAAGGATTCCAAGTGGAGGGCTAAGAGATGTCTCAGCAGTTAAGAGTGTGTTGTTCCTGCAGTCGACCTGAATTTCATGCCCAGCATCACATGGCAACCCAGGCACAGTCAGTTCAGCGATCCACCCTACTCTCCTTGCTGCCTCATGCACTGCACACATGTTGTGCACAGGCAATCCCACTATGTACACACAAACCCATAATTAGAACTAAAATCAAACTTTGACACTCTCTTACATGGTAATGCTTAGTTGTGAATTTCCAAGCACGTCCTCACATGACAGCTGAGTCGTGATAGCACAGTGTCCACCTGTGTCTTTCACGGCCATGTGTGTCATCCACAGTATCCATGTGTGTCATCAACTGTGTCCACCTGTGCCTTTTATAGTGTCCATGTGTGTTGTCCATATTGTTTATGTGAGTCATTCAGTGTTCATGTGTGTCAGCCACAGTGTCCACGTGTGTTATCCACTGTGTCTACGTGTGTCATTTCAATACTACATTGTTCCCGCACAGTGCCCTAGTGATCATCATTGTGCTTCATGGCCTGGCTGTAATGTGACTACACAACGCTCCCTGTGACATCACTGTGACCGGTTTTATGTTCACAGTGCTACATTTTTGCATCATAAACTCCAGGGGAACCAAACAATGCCTATATCTGACTAACAAGAGTTCCTGAGCACACATATACCTACTCTCACAGGACACACACCCATAATTTAAAATAAAGAAAAAAACCGACTTTTAAATTATTATTTCATTCTTTTAATATCCTTTTATGCTGCCTTAGCTGCCTTAGAATTCAATGTGTAGGCTCGACGGGCCTCAAATTCACAGCAATTTCCCTACCTCTACAACCCAAATGTTTGAATTAAAGATGATATGCTGGAAAAAGTATATACATATTAAATATATATATGAAGCTGGAGAGATAACTTAGTAGGGGTGAGCGCTTACAGAGGACCCAAGTTCAGTTCCCAGCACCCACACAGTTCTCAACCACCTGCTCCTTCAGCTCTAGGGGATTGATGGCCTATTCAGGGCTCCACAGGCATGAACACACACACACATACATGCACACATACACATATACACACACACATACACACACACACACATACACACACACACACATACACACATGCACACACACACACACACACATACACACACACACATACACACATGCACACACACACACACACACACATACACACACACATACATGCACACATACACACATATACACACACATACACACACATACACACCCACAAACACACACACATACACACCCACAAACACACACACATACACACACATACACACACACAAGTATGATCAATTACATGGTTAAAAGCACTATAATTATTCTACCACTCCCTATTTTTTGCATAGAGTTAACCCACAAATCAAAACAGAACTTTTAAATTTTAATAAATTTTAATTTTGAGTAGTTACCTTGCTCTTTAGTTTTAGTTTTTATGAAAATACTTCTCTAAGAGTCTGAGTTAATGTTGATATTTTAAGAAGAAAATATTCAAATAACTTAGAATATGAAAAAGAAAGCAGAAATTGGTGAACTCAAACTGGTGTTGAATTTTTGAAATGGCATTTTATTATTTTTGCAAGTTTGAAATAAAAGTTTGAACAAAAATATAGTAATTAATAATAATAATAAATATTTTTGAATATTTAACAATTCTAAGCTGGAGCCTGGCATGATTGTGCACACCTTTAATCCCAGTACTTGGGAGGCAGAAGCAGGTGGGTCTCTGCTCTGTGAGTTTGAGGCTAGCCTCATCTACAAAGTGAGTTCCTGGATAGCAAGGGCTAGAAACCCTCTCTTGAAAAAAAATTCCAAGCTGAACATAGTGTCTCACACCTATAATTCTAGTACTTGAGAGGCTGAGGGGAAAAAATTGCTCTACAGAGTAAAAGACTGACTTTTTTTTTTAATCCAAATAAATTGGGTACTAGTTTTCCATATATCTTTTTGGTTTTGTTGGGTTTTTGTACTGGCTGGTTTTGTGTGTCAACTTGATACAAGTTGGACTTATCACAGAGAAATGAGCCTCACACAAGGAAATGCCTCTATGAGATCCAGCTGTAACACGTTTTTTTCAATTAGTGATCAAGGGTAGGAGGGCCCACTGTGGTTAGCAGTCCTGGTTCTGTAAGACAGCAAGCCAAGCAAGCCAGTAAACAGCACCCCTCCATGGCCTCTGCATCAGCTCCTGCTCCAGGTTCCTGCCCTGTGTGAGTTCCACTCCTGACTTCCCTCGGTGATGAACAGTAATGTAGAAGTGTAAGGTAAATAAACCCCTTCCTCCCCAACTTGCTTCTTAGTCATGATGTTTTGTGCAGGAATAGAAACCCTGACTAGGACAGTTTTCAGGACAGGGTTTCTTTGTGTAACTCTAGCTGTCCTGGAACTCTGTAGACCAGGCTGAATACTACCTGCCTCTGCCTCCCAATAGCTTGGATTAAAGGTATGTTACCATCACCTGACCTGCCCTCTGTCATAAATAGGGCTTCTATTGCTGTAATAAAACGCCATGACCAAAAACAACTTAGGGAAAAATGGCTCATTTCATCTTACAACTTTTAGACCACATTCCATCACAAAGGGAAATCAGAACAGGAACTCAAACAGGAACTAAAGCAGAAGCCATAGAGAAATGCTGCTTACTGACTTACTCCCCATAGCTTGCTCAGCCTGCTTTCTTATTCAACCCAGGACCAGATGTGGCAGCATTCATAGCAGGCTGGGCCATCCCACATCAGTCACTAATTAAGAAAATGTCACACAGATGTGCACACATGCCGTCAGTCATGGAGTCATTTTCTCAATTATGGTTTCTTCTCAGATAACTCTATCTCGTGTCAAGTTAACAAACAAAAAACTACCTAGCAACTGAGAGAAACATCTGAAGCTGACTTCTGGTCTCTACCTCAAAGTGGAGAACAAGTCTGTACTCCTAAGTGAGGAAAGGGTTTTACAACTCAGCCAAGTGTCAACATCAACACTGGTAAAAGTCTGAAGTTCTTATCTTTAATAGAATAAAAACATCATCCCTGAGCCTTTTTCCCATGGCCTCCATCAAGCATGGGGAAAATGCCACATAGACTCTGATGGAAGGCACAGGTAGCTTCAGGGTACCTACCCAGTTTTCCTAATAGCTATCAAGGTCACCAAAAAAGACAACCTGAGAAACTAAGAAATATGACTTCTAAATGGAATGTACCGTCTTGGGTTGAGTCTCAGATGTTAAGTGAGAAGTAAGAAATCTTGAGGGCATAGGCGATGGCTCTGTGGTTAGGAGCACTGGCTGCTCTTCCAAAGGGCTGGGCTTGATTCCCAGCAGCCACATGACAGTTCACAGCCATCTGTGACTCCAGTCCAAGGGGATCTAACGTCTTCCTCTAGCTTCTGAGTGCACCAGTCATGAACATGGTGTACAGAGGTATACGAAGACAAAATACCCATACACACAAAACATAAAATCACTCCTTCAGCTTAGGAATTCTGAACAGAATGTGGACTTCAGTTAGACGTTATGTGTTAGTTCATTGATAGTGACAAACGTGCCACACTAAATTCAAGTGTCACTAATAGAGTTTTTCTAAACAGGGCCTTAGTAAATGGGAATTCTAGATGCTATCTTAGCAGTTTTCCTATGAGTTAAAAATTATTTTGTGGGAGATATAGACAGCTTCTGTGACAACCTCTACCCCATCACCCTTGACACACACCAGAAGGGGGAAGTAGTTTAGACAGGAAACCACTGAAAACTTTTACTCTTCAGCATCCCTATCTTGTGATATCACAGTTGCTGACTTCTGCTGGGGGGCAGGAGTGAGGAAGGACTCAGTTCTCTTTAAGGGATCGGCCAATGGAAGTTTGACCATGCTCCAGTGAGTATATGGACAACACAAAATAGACTGGGTATTTTTTCTTTCTTTTTTCTTTTTTTCTGGGAGGAGGTCACAAGGTGGGGTGGATCTAGGAGAACCAGGAAGTAAGTATGATTGGAGTATATTATGTGAAATTTCCAAATAACCAATAAAAATATCATGTTAAAAAGAACTATTCTAAAATGAAATGTCGCTCTTCCAAGGTTTTTTTTTGGGGGGGGGGTGTCAATGTGATGTGAAGTGTGACAGGGAGAATTTGGAGATAAGCTCGGTCAATAAAGTGATTACCTTGCCGTCAGGAGAGCCAAATCTATGTGCCCAAGTTCAATGAGAGAACCTGTTTCAAAATCAAGTTGAAAAGCAACTGAGGAAAGCATCCAATGCTGACTTCCAAATGGGTGTGCACACACACCACTTTGTAAAAACTTTTTATGTTTGATATTTTTTCTTTTTAAGGGAGATTTTTTTTTGGTGTTTTTGTTGTTGTTGTTGTTGTTGTTGTTGTTGTTAGAGATAGCCCATGCTGGCCTCTAACTCATGACCACCCTACCTGAGCATCTGGAATGCTGGCATTGTGGTCATGTCACAACATCTGGCTAAAGTTTATCTACTGACATGGGAAGAAGTTTGGGACACATTGCTCAATGATGAAAATGTTAAATTTTCAATATAAAATTTCTCCTGGTAGAGAGACACATTCAAACCAGAGTATTAATGATGACAGGCTGAGCAGGGTGAATTTGAAGACTTATGTTTTCGTTGGTTTTGTGACTCAGCAGTTAAGAGCACTGGCAGCTCTTCCAGGGGTCCTGAGTTTAAGTCCCAGAAACCACATGGTGGCTCACAGTCATCAATAACAGAACTCGATGTCTTCTTTTGGCACATAGATGTACCTGAAGATAGAGCACTCATATACATCAGCACATACATAAATTTTTAATGTGTATAATGTTGATACATTGGTCATACAGTAGTGAAAATAATACATAAAATATTACCACAAAATGGTATTTCTTGTCTTTTCTATTTATTTTATATGTGTGAGTATTTTACCTGCATGTATGTTTGTGTACCAAGTATGTGCATGGTGCTCTCAAGAGTCAGGAGAGGATGTTGAATACACTGCAACTGGAGTTATGGAAGTTTGGAAACCTCTATGTGGGTTCTGGGTATCAAACTCGGTAGCCTTCCTGGTCCTTGTCTGGTGTCACACAGCCTCACAGGAAGCCTCAGGGAAATCCCCACCAGAAACAGTAGTCTCTCCAGCCAGCCCCAGTCCCACCAGTTTGAGGTTGGAGACCAGGATCAAAGTTTAGGGGGAATAAGGAAGAGTGAGTGGTGTGCATTACTGCTGACACCCCAAGAGTCTGTGAGTGCTGCATCCAAGTGCAGGATCCCTGGAACATACTCTCTAATGTTCAGGATGCAAGGATCAGAGGGCCACATGAGCCCCCCACCCCGAGATCAGGCATCATACAGATGAGCAGAGTTCAAGCTACAAGCCTCAAGGTCAGGACTCATTGCTCCACAGGAGATTGTGGTGGAGAACTGAAGATGACACAGGCAAAGGCTGCGTGAGGAGAGAGGAAGTATTAATACTGAGTTAGAGCCAAAGCCTGATCTCCCAACAAGCTAGGCTGGACCACCCATCCTCCGTAGGCTAATTAGGCAGACAACAGAGAAAATTCAAAACTGGAAACCACAATGACCACACTGGGGAGAGGAGCAAAAAGGTAAGTATGTCATTGAGACTCTGAGGTGAGGGTTAAGTAGAAGGAGAGGAGCAAGCTCAACTAAGCTGTCCTGGTCAAGATGAAGTTCCTCCATCACCAGGGCCTCAGACCCCAAAGTGTCAGAACTGCCTTGAATATTTCCCTCATTCATCATGAGATTTCTGGGGAAATGACAATCTACAGGGAGTCATTGTTTTAAGAGTTTGATAACCTAAGGGAGGAACACCGGAGTCTCTTCTGAGAATGATTACACTAGGCAAGAGTTAGGCAACAGTTTCCTGGTGCCCCCAAAGCAAACATTCCCTGAATGCCAGAGAACAAGAACCCTGTCTGAGGAAGCACAGGACAAGGCCCTGGGCACTAAAGAACCATTTACTCACTCACAAGAGATTTACTCGCTCCTCAGGTGGGATGTTTCCACACACATACTCTGTGTGGAATGTGCACTGGTGGAGGGACATGGTCAGAGTCACAGAGCAGGAACTGAAGAGCCATGAGAAAACAAATGGGACCAGAAGCTATCGACCAACATCACAGAGGTTAGAAATGAACACGATGTCGACCACGGCTCAGCCCCTGGTGCAGTGGGGCTGTGTGTGACGTCAGCCACAGCTCAATCCCTGGTGCAGTGTCCAAGACGCTGATAAACATAGGTTGGTGCCTGAATAGAATTGGTGCCACTTTTGGGAAGACACAGGTGTGTGTGTGCCTGCACAAAGAATTGTCTTATCCTTCCGCAGCAGGAAGGAGGGTGGATTTGAGGCAGTCCCAGTTGCCTATGTAAGAACAGCTATGAGAATCTGGGCCTCCACCCAGTAGCTGAGTTGGTCCCTTATAGAAGGTCTGTAGAATTCAGACCCGTTATTTAAAAGATTCGGTTCCAATATTTAAATATTTCTGTGTTTTCTGTGAGCTAGCCATAATCTGAAGAACACCAAAGGCCGTCTTCAGTTTTGTCTCGAGCTCTACAAAAGTAACCAAGATTTAGTTTAAGGTCAGTTTTAGAACAATTCCCTCTAACTGGTTATTTTGTGTCTGTCTTAAGTTATAAGTAAGCTGCTTTAATTTACAAAAGTTGTGTAAGATTTCATTCTTTTGATTATGCTAAAGCATTGGTTCTCAGCCTTCCTAATTCTATGACCCTTTAATATAGCTTCTCACAGTGTGGTGACCCCAACCATAAAATTGTCTTCATTGCTACTTTATAACTATGATTTTACTACTGTTATAAATCATAATGTAAATAAGGCTTTGTTTCATTGGTACACTAAAGGAAACGTATTTAAAATTAACTGACTTTCACAACTTGATTTGGGATTACTTTACTTGCATTCACAACTTCCTACAAGAAACCATTTAGTAATGATATATGGCCCTTTTGACTGAAAGCAGATCTCTGATTTTAACAGATCAGGGAAGGGTGACTGTAAAGGGGCACAAGGACTGTAGAGGTTACATGTTGGTTATGTTACATGACTATGCTAAGTGACAATTTTACTGCACAAAAGGTCATACTTCAGTAAGCATGATTTGAAAGCTGGAACTTTCCTTATGATGAACTCAAGAGTCTAAAACAGTGCTGTTGTGCTGAACTTTTCCCAAGAGATCGTAAAACACAAGCACATGCACACACACACACACACACACACACACACACACACACACACACACACATACACCACAACTGGAAAAGCCATTAGCCCTGGGTCCCTTCCTGCCTCTCCTGGGCTGAGGTAGATTGGCTTGTTTGTTTGTTTGTTGATGAAAATAATGACTGAAGCACTCACTTATTGTCTAATAAAACTTCTGAGAGAACCACAACCCTCTCCACACACCTCTCCACCCCAGATTATATTTACTTCCTAACTTGCCTCTGTCCAGATGCAACTTAACAATTAGCAAATATTTTCTCCCTAAAGCTGCTGAGTTAAGTTTTAATTAATTCCCTAAGGTCCCCCTCAACTTCCTGTCTCCTTTGGGCCTGTTCCCAAGCTTCATAGCCCCCAGGGCCTCCGCAGCCATAATTACCTGCTGTAAATGAGGGCATCTCCACACAGCATAGCAGTAATTACATCCACAGTAACTTCATAATTATTTTTGTCCCTCAACACTTAAAAAAAGGGCAAAGTTTGCTGTTCAGGGATGAATGTGGCATTTGAGTAATATCCTGTTTGATTCTCGAGTCTGCCTGGTGTTGGGCCTCAAAGGTGTTTATTGCTGCCTCGTTTCAGTGATGGAAAAGCCAAGAGCCAAGTGACTGCAAAGCTGTGTGATCAGTACAGATGAGACTTAGACTTGAAATCTAGTGTCCAAGTGCCTAGCTCCCAGTGCAGAGCAGTCCCGAATAATAAATCCCTGCTCTGATTACACTCAGGTTCTCCCCTTTCTCACTAGATCCAAGCCCACATCTGCTGCTTGTCCTCTGAATACCCAGCTCCTTCCAGGATCAGGAGACCATTGTCCTACACAGCCTCTAAATACCTACTATTTGCTCCCTCACATCTGCCTTGCAGCTAGCACCCAGGTTCCGGAGCTGGCAAGAACAGGGCTTTGGAGGTCATTGATTCCAGGGACAGTCCTCACCCCAACCTGCCACCCTCCCACCTCCGTCTCATCACCCAGAGCTCTGCCAGATTTCACCCACCTCCGTACCACAGTTCCAATCCTCACTTACTTACACTTACTTACTCAGCCCAAATGTGCAACATGTTACACAAAACAGCAATGTGGCAAAGATCTAAAGATGGAAGCACATGAGAAAGAAAATCTTTTTTTGTTGTTGTTGTTAAGGTAGTGATATAAAATGGAATTAGGATGAAAACTAAAAAAAACAAAAACATTTTAAAAAATCATCTTAAGACCTTCATATGTGTGGGTCCCAAGTTTGGCTCACACTTGTTTAACAGCCAACTCGAAAAGGACAGTACAGTCCATTCCAGAGTTAACAGTGTCCGTGAATTAAAATAAAGAAGGGAGCTATCTTTGGAACTAAGATCAGACAGAAGGGTCTCCCAAGGACAGTCCTGGAAAGATGATTGTGGTCTCAGCCTTGACAGTGAATTTTCTGGAGTCGATCTAACAGCTGCCCTCAGCAGAGCTATGCCATTACAGCAAAGGGCCTGGCAGCTGTGGGAGGGGCGGATACACCCTGCGCAAGTTCTTGATGGAACTTGACTAAAGGTAGGATTTCTCACCCTTAGCTCCAAGGCCATTGGAGCCACAGTGCTGCTCCACACACACCAGATGGTCGCCCTCTGTCCACTAGATGTCAGTAGCAGCCCTCCCACCAGATGCCACCAAGTGTCTCCTGGGGGACAACTTCTTAAAAACTGCTGTTCCGGTCTCATTGAACGCGGAACCAGCTCTTGGGTATTTGTGAGGTCTCATCGTCAGCGCAGTCAGGCCTACACACAAGCAACCATGTCTAAGGGACCTGCAGTTGGCATTGATCTTGGCACCACCTACTCCTGTGTGGGTGTCTTCCAGCATGGGAAGGTGGAAATCATTGCCAATGACCAGGGTAACCGCACCACACTGAGCTATGTTGCTTTCACTGACACAGAAAAATTAATTGGGGATGCGGCCAAGAACCAGGTTGCAATGAACCCCACCAACACAGTTTTGGATGCCAAACGTCTGATCGGACGTAGGTTTGATGATGCTGTTGTTCAGTCCGATATGAAGCACTGGCCCTTCATGGTGGTGAATGATGCAGGCCGGCCCAAGGTCCAAGTCGAATACAAGGGGGAGACAAAAAGTTTCTACCCAGAGGAAGTTTCCTCAATGGTTCTGACAAAGATGAAGGAAATTGCAGAAGCTTACCTTGGAAAGACTGTTACCAATGCTGTAGTCACAGTGCCAGCTTACTGAAATGACTCTCAGCAGCAGGCAACAAAAGATGCTGGAACTATTGCTGGCTTCAATGTACTTCGAATTATCAATGAACCAACTGCTGCTGCTATTGCTTATGGCTTAGATAAGAAGGTTGGAGCTGAAAGGAATGTGTTGATTTTTGACTTGGGAGGTGGCACTTTTGATGTGTCAATTCTCACTATTGAGGATGGAATTTTTGAAGTCAAATCAACATCTGGAGACACCCACTTGGGTGGAGAAGACTTTGGCAACCGCATGGTCAACCATTTCATTGCTGAGTTTAAGCGGAAGCACAAGAAGGACATCAGCGAGAACAAGAGAGCTGTCCGGTGTCT
Organism: Micromys minutus; assembly: GCF_963924665.1. Classification (NCBI taxonomy): domain Eukaryota; kingdom Metazoa; phylum Chordata; class Mammalia; order Rodentia; family Muridae; genus Micromys; species Micromys minutus. Next base: position 5,960,195 of record NC_137957.1, read on the forward strand.
CCACACTACCTGTGAGCGGGCCAAGCACACACTATCCTCCAGCACCCAGGCCAGTATTGAGATTGATTCTCTTTATGAGGGAATTGACTTCTATACCTCCATTACCCGTGATCGATTTGAGTAGTTGAATGTTGACCTGTTGTTCCGTGGCACACTGGACCCTGTGGAGAAGGCCCTTCGAGATGCCAAACTAGACAAGTCGCAGATCCATGATATTGTCTTGATGGGTGGTTCTACCAGAATCCCTAAGATTCAGAAACTTCTGCAAGACTTCTTCAATGGAAAAGAACTAAATAAGAGCATTAACCCAGATGAAGCTGTTGCCTATGGTGCAGCTGTCCAGGCAGCCATTCTATCTGGAGACAAGTCTGAGAATGTTCAGGATCTGCTGCTCTTGGATGTCACTCCTCTGTCCCTTGGTATTGAGACTGCTGGTGGAGTCATGACTGTCCTCATCAAGTGCAATACCACCATTCCCACCAAGCAGACACAGACTTTCACCACCTACTCTGACAACCAGCCCGGTGTACTCATCTAGGTGTATGAAGGTGAAAGGGCCATGACCAAGGACAACAACCTGCTTGGAAAGTTTGAGCTCACAGGCATACCTCCAGCACCCTGTGGGGTGCCTCAAATTGAGGTTACTTTTGACATTGATGGCAATGGCATCCTCAATGTTTCTGCTGTAGATAAGAGCACAGGAAAGGAGAACAAGATCACCATCACCAATGACAAGGGCCGCTTGAGTAAGGAGGATATTGAGTGCATTGTCCAAGAAGCTGAGAAGTACAAGGCTGAGGATGAGAAGCAGAGAGATAAGTTTCCTCCAAGAATTCTCTGGAGTCTTACGCCTTCAACATGAAAGCAACTGTTGAGGATGAGAAACTTCAAGGCAAGATCAATGATGAGGACAAACAAGATTCTTGACAAGTGAAATGAAATCATCAGCTGGCTGGATAAGAACCAGACTGCAGAGAAGGAAGAATTTGAGCATCAGCAGAAAGAACTGGAGAAAGTCTGCAATCCTATCATTACCAAGCTGTACCAGAGTGTTGGTGGCATGTCTGGGGGAATGCCTGGTGGCTTCCCTGGTAGTGGAGCTCCTCCATCTGGTGGTGCTTCTTCAGGCCCCACCATTGAAGAAGTGGATTAAGTCAGTCCAAGTAGAGGGTATAGCATTGTTCCACAGGGACCCAAAACAAGTAATATGGAATAATAAAACTATTTAAATTGGCACCAAAAAAAAAAAAAACTGCTGTTCCCATTTTTTTTCTGGATGGAGAGAGGCAACAGAATGACTCTTATTTTATTTTTATTACTTTTTACTGTTTTATTGAGGCATAATATAAGAACCATAAAACTCCACTCCCTTAACATATTCAGGTCAGTGGTTTTGAGAAGAGTCACAGGGCTATCTAACCATAACCACTAACCAATTTTGGAAAATTTTTATGACAAAAGGAAACTGTGTATGCATAGCAGCCACACCCACTTTCTTCTCTCACCCCATGCCTTGACTGGCAACCACTAATCTGGTGTCTCTCCATAGACATATATTCAAGAAATCTTACATAAAAGAATCGTCCTGATTTGGGTGTGGGACTAGAGAGGTGACTCCGCTAGTAAGGGGCCTGGCTGATCTTCCAGGAGACCTGAGTTTGATTCCCAGCACCCACATAGCAGCTCAAACCATTTATAACTTCAGTTTCAGAGGATCCAATGGCCTCCTCTGGCCTCCACAGTTACACACACTCTCCAACATAGGCAAAGCCACACATTAGATTCCCTTGTCGCTACATAAAGTATCCCAGTACCAGGAACATAAAGACAGGAGGATCTGAAATGCAAGGTTATCCTTAGCTACATCGGACAGCTAAAGTCAGGCTGCTGTACAGAAGATACTGTCTCAAGAGGGGTGCGGATTTAGAAATCTCTAATTTTGTTGGATTGCCTATTTGTTTCTTCAACTCTATTGGGATTTACTTAATATATTTAGGGGTCTATGGTTAAGTGCCTATACTAGTAAGCAAAACAGTAAGATGAAACTATTACCACAGCACTGGAGAGATGGCTCAATAGTTAAGAGCATGGACTGCTCTTCCAGAGGTCCTGAGTGCAATTCCCAACAACCAAATGACATCTCACAACCATCTGTAGTAACATCTAATACCCTCTTATGTATGCAGGCATACAGACAAGAGCACTCATATATACAATGATATATATATAACATATATTATACATATATTTTTTAAAGAAAAAAAGTTATTACTACAGTTAAAGAACATTATTGTTGGGGGCTAGAGAGATGGCTCAGTAGTTAAGAGCACTGACTGCTCTACCAAAGGTCCTGAGTTCAATTCCCACCAACCACATGGTAGCTCACGACATCTGAAACAGGATCCGATACCCTCTTCTGGTGTGTCTGAAGATAGTAACAATGTACTCACATATATAAAATAAATAAATCTTTTTTTAAAAGAATTTTATTGTTTTGGGGGTTTGTTTTTTTTCTTTTCTTTCTTTTCTTTGGTATTTTGTGACAAAGTCTCAGTGTGTAGCTCTGGCTGGCCAGGAACTCACTATGTGCCCAGGCTGGCCTTGAACTTGTAGCCATCCTCCTGCCTCTGCCCTGCCCCTACCCCTGCCTCATCTCCTATGCACTGGGATGATGGGCATGTTCCACCACCACCACCACACCTAATTTAAGAACACTTTTAAATGATCAGAGATAGAAGTTTGGTCTATTCTGAAAGAAAGAAAAAGATTAAAGCTTAAATAAATACAACAATAGAAACAGAAAATCAACAAAACCAAAAGGTTCTTCTTTTAAAAGATAATAAAATTAGTTGATAAGATTAATTAAGCTATAGCTAAACTGACCAAAACCAAACAAATAGATTAAAAACAAAACAAAAAAAAAAAACAGCCAAGTTACTAAAATCAGGAAGGAGGAGACATCACTACATACCTTACAGAAATAAGAATTCCAAGGTAATACTATCTTTCTAGTAACTTAACCATTTAGATTTCTGTGGGGGAAACATGTCTCTCTGCCAAGTATGATCTACAGTGTTCTGTTTCTCTGTATCCCTTTCAATTTCTCACTGAAAACTGGGCAAGTTAAACAATGATAGTTCTAGAGACAGGATTTGCTGCCTCTGCTTGTTTTTGTATCTGTAGCTGCTGCTATATTTGTTGCCAGTGTCTTTCCTGCTGAACTGATTTTGAAATCTTTATTCTTTGACCTGTATGACCTCTGAGGTCTCTGGCTAGCTTCACAGTCAAATAACAAAACAGATTTCCCTAGAGATCTTTACCTTCCTGTTAGGTGCCCCACCTTTGCTGAGGGTGCTGTGTCTATTGCCTTCTCACACTAGCAATCTAGCCCTTTAACCTAGAATTCACTTCCTGCTTGAGCAGAGTCTCAAGGTGAACCAAGAGGTGAGAGATTCACAGTTAGTTAAGTGTGCTGCCAGGAGACCCACGTGTAAGAGCCGCTAAAACAGCCCCTGGACATCCCTAGATCTTCTTTATAAAATTACCACTGACTGTCTGAGGCTGTCCCATTGATTTCCGCACGGAATCTTTAAGAAGCCTGAAGCCTCCCTATTGCCTGTAGTTTACTGCAGACCCATTATAGTGGGTCTGAGGTTTCAAGGCTGGAAGTGGAAAAGGGTAAAAATAAGACTCATTAAACACCACTACACTCACGGCTCCTACAACAGCCATTTCTCTAGGAGACAGACAGGGAGTCCCTCCATGGATTGATATATCTTTGGTTCGTCTTTAGAGTTCTGGAAAACTTTGGTTTTGAACGTTTTTTGCTAATGGCTTCTTGTTTTACTCCACCATCCAGGAAGTATTTCCTCCTGCTCTGATATTCTTATCATATTTCTTTGCCAGTCCCCTGGGGCTCTGGAAGAAAAATAACCCAACATGGGAATGCATATTGGAGCAGCCACTGCGGAACTGGAATGACATTGCCTAAAGAAATTAAAAATTGAACGACAAGACCCAGCAATTTAACTTCCGGGTAATACCTAAAGGAGAGGTATCACCCCTGCTCTTTACTTTCATCGCTGCATTATTCATGCATTGGAAATAAGTGTCTAACAACCAATGGTGGATAATGAAACTGCAATGTGTGTATGTGTATATATATACACACACATAAACATTACCCACCCGCATTCGATGCCACATGATGAAATCAGAACACATAGTGATGAGAAAAATGTGTTACACAAAGATAAAAATATTAGCTGGGCATGGTGGCAAATGCCCTTAATCCAGCACCTGGGAGGCAGAGGCAGGCAGAGACAGGCAGATTTGAAATCACTCTGTCTACATAGCAAGTTCCATGACAACCAAGGCTAACTCAAAAAAAAAAAAAAAAAAATCTTAACATTGAAGATGCAGAGGCAGATGAAAGAATCTCTTAATTTGAGGTCAGCCTGGTCTACAGAGCAAGTTCCAGAATAGCCAGGGCTACACAGAGAACACCTGTCTTGGGAAAAAAAAAAAAAAGATTGCATGACCTCACTCGCTTGTGTGGAATCAATTTTTCCATAGAGATAAAGGATAAAGTAGAGTTTACAGGGACCGGAGAAATGACTCAATCATTCAGAGGCCTACTGCATAAGCATGAAAGCCTGAACTTGGGTCTCCAGCACTCGAGAAAAGCTGAGTGTTTACACCTCTAACTCAGCACTGAAGAATAGGAAAATCCCTGGAGATCAATCACCAGTCATCCTAACAGTGAGAGGCACTGTCTGAAAGAGTAAGATGGAGACCAGGTCCTAGAGAACAACACCCAGCACCCAACCCCTAGTTCAACACACCCATCCATGAAGGTACACGCACATGTGAGCACACACACAAACAGCCTTCCACACATCCATCTGGACACACACACACACACACCCTGCCTTTAACACTTCTGCACAAACACACACACACACACACACACACACACACACAGGATCTTGCTCACTGCTTTGTTAAAACAGCCTTACTGTGTAGCCCTAGCTGGACTATATACTTGCTATATAAACAGGCTAACCTCAAACTCACAGAAATATACCTGCCTTTGCTACCCAAATGTACTCCCAACACTGGTACCTCAAAACTTAAAAAAGGAAAAAAAGAAAAAAACAGGTCTCTCTTTGTAGTCCTGGCTGTCATGGACCTTACTATGTAAACCAGACCAGCCTGGATCTCACAGAGATCATCTTGCCTCTGCCTCCAGAGTGCTAGTATCAAAGGCATGAGCCACCACATCCAGCACTCAAAATTTTCTAAAATATTGGTTACCCCAGCAGAGTAGGGAGGAAATAAGAATATATAGGTCAAAGGCTACACAGTAACAGGCTAGTTCTACTAGTTTAGAGATCCAATACCCAACATGATGTCTATAGTTAGTACTGTATCCAGGAACTTTGCCAAATGATAGATTTTAGCTGCTTGTGTCACACCAAAAGGAAAACCTGTGAAATGACAGTCAACTTGGTTTAGTACAGTAGTCATGTTGGTCTCTGGATGTACCACATACCATATGTTATATATCTTAATGTACACCATAATATTTACATTATGAATTACAGAGACTGAGAATCAACTCCAAAAGAAAAGGTCTCATCAAGGATTCGGTCAGCCTCCATCAGACTACAGAGCTAAGAGGCCTTAGCATGTCCCAGTTTCCCCAAAGCCAGGGTGTCAGGGCCAGGGAAGTACAGCAGTTATATCCTGAAGCCAGAGTCAGCTCTGATGGCTGTCTCAGAGCCAGAGCTAGTCTGGAATACAGAGCAAGGTAAAAACTTGTGCTGTTGGTAAACCGGTCCCTGAGTCTGCTCATGATGCAGGTCATGATTATCTTGAAAGGAAAAACACAGTTTTCTGTTTCAGAACATACAGAATCATGAGCCACATTTGCAACTGCAATGGCTAATTTCACATTCCATCCATAAATTGGCAGGAAGGCCAATCAGACTTTGGAGAGAGAGAGCTAACTGTCTTATATTTTCATGCTATAGATATATTTAAAATGAAGTAACATCAGCAGAGGGTCACTCAATAGTGCTGTAGTTTAGACATTTATTTCAAACAAAAAACAATTTTTTGTTTGTTTGCTTGTTTAAAAACTTTTTATTTAGGCAGGGTCTCACTAGGTAGCACTGGCTGGCTGGCCTGGTATTATGTCGACCAGACTAGCTTAGAATTAGCTATCTAGACCAAGCTAGCCTCAAACTCGCAGAGACTCCTACCTCTTAAATTTCTTATTTTATGTGTATATACCCATGTGTGCATGCCTGAGTGTGTGTGCACATGTGTATGTGCATGTGTGTGTGTGTGCATGAGTGCATGTGTGTGTTCACACATTCACATAGATTCCCACAGAGGCCAGAAGAGAATCTTGCATTCCATGGAGTTAGAGATGGTTGTGAGCTGCCCTGTGTGGATGCTGGCAACCAAACTAGGGTCCTCTTCAGATCCATCTCCCCAGCCCCCCAATTAAATTTTGTTTTGTTTTGTTTTTGAGATACGATCTCACCCTTTAACCCTGGCTGGCCTGGAACTCTCTATATGGACCAGGCTGGCTTTTGCTGCCTGGGGCAAGAATACTGAACTTGACTGTATGAGCCACCACAGCTGGCCAAAATTTTAATACAGCTGCTAAATACACAATGATGAATCTTCGCTGTCAACTTTGTTGGCTTTGGAATTCATGGTGCACATCTCTAACATGTCTCTTGGAAATTTTCCAGAAAAAGTTTAGCTAGAGAAGGAGAATCCATGACGAATGTAGCTTCATCCCACTGGGGTCCCCGACTGAATAAAAAGGAGAAGGTGGTTATTGAACACCAGCACCCAACTCTGCTTCCTGACTGTGGGCCCAACGTGACCGGCCACCTCGAGCTTATAGACCCATGCCTTCGTCGAGATGATAGAACCGCATCCTTCCTTTCTTAAACTGAGCCAGAATCAACTCCTTCCTGAAGCTGCTTTTTTTGCAGGCGGGGGATATTTTGTCACAATGAGAAAAAATGACTACCACAAAATGCAATGGTAAAGTGTCTGTTAACATTTGCAGTTACTTGAGGCCCTTCATGAACACAGGCCCACACCATCCTCTTCATCCCTTCGTGTTAAGATGACCAATCCTTTCTGCCTCATTCTTTCCTGCCAGGATAGTTCAGCTCAATGGTTGGATGTTGAATCTTTTTAGCAAACTTGTGGTGAGTAGGGAAGCATGCTCTCCCTAACTCTGTCTGTACCACAGTCCTATCGGTATCCTACCCAGAATAAGTTAACCCCATATACTGCTCCTTTTTTGTCTGGCCCAGGGAATGACCACAGAGTGCTCCAAAGTTAGAAGTTGTGGCCTTCCCTACACAACCTATACTCTGTATCACTTATCCCACAGTGAAAGAGCTCTGCACAGCTGGGCTTTCTAGAACAGGGTAGACCTTTTCTTTCTCTCCATCCATGTTCAGGCTCCAAATTTTTGCCAAGTCATACCAGAACCCTCTCAGACCATATTTCATCATCAGAACCTAAGAGGAAAGGCACTATCTCCAGTTCCACATTTGACGTAGACAGATGTGTGCTGCAGCTAGGCCACCCAAGAAGCAAACACATTTTGTCATAGCATGGATTAATTTTTCACCCATGTCAATAAAACTTAGTTTTATATTAAGAAATCATATGTCATTTTGTTTCTGGTTTTGTTACTTGAGACAGGGTTTCTCTGTGTAGCCTTGGCTATCCTTGATCTCAATTTGTAGACCAGGCTGGCCTCAAACTCATAGATCTACCATAATCCTCCTGAAGGCTGGGATTAAAGTTGATGCCACCACTGCCCAGCTCTGGAAATCCTGTATCATTCCTAATGTTAAGATATGTATCCTATTCCTTGCAGGGAACCAACCCTAATGTCACTGAATTAAGGTTTGGCTGCTTGATTAAGTGTTGTAGGTCTCTCAGGGGCTTCCAGGCATAGGTATCTTTCTCTCTGACAAAAGAGAAAATGGACTTACAGCATGTTCTAACACATGCAACTCATCCTGTTGCAACCATACCTGGTTACTTCGATTATTTTTGCCAGGAGTAATAAAACATCATCTTCAAACTCAAATATTCACCCATGTCAATAAAACTCAGTTTTATATTAAGAAACCACGTATCATTTTGTTTCTGGTTTTGTTACTTGAGATAGGGTTTCTCTGAATAGCCCTGGTTATCCTTGATCTCAATTTGTAGACCAGGAGTCACATACTACACACAAATATTTTTGACATGAGGAACACACAAGGTGCTGAGAAGCCATGAGCTCTTCAGCCACTCTTCCTCATGCTCCTGTGAGTGCCCTCATGACCAGAAGAAATATCTGTCCCTTTGAAATGTGCAAGTATTGCCTTGGATTACAAGAATGATATTTGCTCTCGCTGTTTACTATCCTGACCTTTATCCCAATCCTAAGTCTTGCCTCATTCCTGATGCTCACTGCCCCTGACCCTCTGAGTTGATGGGCCAGTAGCAATCTCAGCCCCAAGTCCACACCTTATAAAATTCCTGGCCTGACCTATGCTCACTGACCAGGCCCTTCCTGCCACTCCGTCCGGAAGGTCCGCCCTCTGCCAATCCTAGCCTGTCTAATCTTGGCTAGACTTTCCGTGAACCCTGAAGGGATGAGAGCATGAGGAACTGAAGGGTCTTTCCATCTGAACGGTGAGGGGCAGAAGCAGGAGACTTGGGCAGAGGCCCACAAGTGAGTGCCTGGCTTTGTGAGCAGCAGCAAGGAGCACCGGTTTCATGTTCAAGACAGTATGAATCCACTAGAGAGTGGGTAGAAGAGAAGGTGGAAATGACGGACTCTGTCAATAGGCAACAACAGAAGGCCAGCCAACTGTCTGTGATAGTTTGGTAAGATAGTGTCAGCAGTGATGAAAGATAAGACTATCAAATCAAGAAACAGAGCTGTCAGGACTTAGGGACAGCTCAGTGAGGAAGTCCTGCTGGCATCTTTCTGCATATCAGGCTGTAAGTGTGAACTATCTGCACACCATTTATACAGGACTGAAATTAAAACATACAGCTTTGTGCATTCTAACTACAACTGAACCACATCCTCAGAATAATACGGTTTATTTCTGAGTTTTAATGACATGTCCTAAGGTCAAAGCCAGCCTGGTCTACAGAGAGAGTTCCAGGACAGCCAGGGCTAAATAGACAATCCCTGAATTGGAGAGAAAGAATTTAATAAGATGACTACATAAAAACAGGTATAAAAACTCAAGAGTGATGGTAAATGAAACAACAATAAGTTATATGAAACAAAAAATAGACTTTTATAATAAGTAACAAAAATGATAAATCTGGCATGATGGCACACCCCTCTAAGCCAAGCACTCAGGAGACAGAGACAGGCTAATCTCTGAATTCAAGGCCAGCCTTGGCTACAGAGCAAGTTCCAGGATAGCCAGGGCTACACAGAAATGAGGCATGCATGGGGCTATACCAGGTCTTCTGTATATATGTTCTGGCAGCTAGCTTGGCATTTTTGTAGAACTCCTAACTGTAGGAGTTAGGTGTATCTCTGGCTCTTTTGCCTGGTCTTGGAACTCTTCCTTCTTTTGGATTGAATTTCCAGATTTAGTGTGAGGGCCCTTTTCTTACCTTATTATATTTTGTTTTGTCCTATTAGGTGGTTGTCTCTTGAAGGCCTGCCCTTTTCTAAATGGGAGATGAAGGGGGTGTCCAGGGAAGAGAGGAGATCAAGAGACACTGGTAGGAATGGAAGGAGGAGAAAATGGTCAGGATGTGCTGGATGAGGAAAGAATCTGTTTTCAGTAAAAGGAATAGATATATAGATAGATAGATAGATAGATAGATAGATAGATAGATAGATAGATAGATAGATGGATGGATGGATGGATGGATGGATGGATGGATGGATGGATGGATGGATGGGTGGGTGGGTGGGTGGGTGGGTGGGTGGGTGGGTGGATGGATGGATGGATGGATGGATGGATGAATAGGTAGATGGAGAGAGAGAGGGAGAGATCTAGTTTCTTGGGTTCTAGAAGCAGGGCTTCTGCATGCCACGTGAACACCTGACCATTGAGTGCCAGCCACATCCTTATATGATGTGAACATATATTCAACCACTTTCTTTGGGACTAAGGATTTAACTCGGTGGTAGAGCAGTTGCCTAGCAAAAGACTTAACCCCAGCCCAGCACAACAACAGCAAGAAAGAAAGAGTGGGGAAGGAAGAAGGAAAGGAGAGGAAAGAAAAGAAGAGAAAAGAAAAGAAAATGGCCATTACCACTGCTCTGCAGCCCTCAAGACTGTCCATGAGGACTTACTGACACACTAAGGGAGGCTTCAGGTATAAAAGGAAAAAAGAATTCAGTACTTCAACAACCTAGGGTTTTGTACTAGGATGCCAGCTCTGACCTGGTCCTGAAGCTTTACTGTACTGAGTTGTCATCAAGATCCCAAGGACTTTTGGAGCAGCTTCTTGCTTCTTTCCCCTACTCTCCATAGATCATATGGGACCTATACAGGAACAGAGCAGAACATTAGAAATCATATAAGGACCTCATACCTCTTCTTTCTCCTTGTTTGATACATGAGAACATTCTCAACAAGTCACAGAACTCATAGCCAAACCAGGACTAACTCAGGTCTCCAGACTCTTTTGCTCCCTGCCTGCCCTTCTTTCTTCTTTCCTTCCTTGACTCTTCTTTCCCTTCTACTTATGGAGTCTGGAGGCCTTGAATTTAAAATGAGTATCCAGCTCAAAAAAATGTCTTAGAGCCAGTGAAGTAGTTGGGCTTTATGTGCAAGTCTGTAGACCTGGTGTTTGATGCCCAGAGCCAACATAAAGATAAAAGGAAAGAACCAACTCCACAAAATTGTCCTCTGGCCTCTACCTGCTCAACTTGGTTCATATGCATGTACACACATGCACATGCACAAACACACATGCACACACTCATAACATTAAAAAAGAAAATCAGCGTTTGTTGAGATGAATCAGCAGGTAAAGGCATTTGCTGACAAACCTGAGTCCAATCTTTAGTACTCATGTGGTGGATGGACAGAACCAATTCTCACAAGTTGTCATTTGACCTCCACAACCTCACCATAGCACAATACACTCAAGAGTATACACACAATGCATGCATGCATGCATATATACATAAAATTTTAAATATTCTGTTTGATGAGGTTTTTTTGTAAGTGTCGTCTTTCAGTTCAGAGCCTCAAGCACTGCAGACCAGCACTCTGCTCCTGAGGCCAGTCTCCTGACCCAGAGCCTTTCCTCTGACCAGCAACCTCCCTCCTTCTGCTAACCATCAGGCCCAACCCTGTACGTTCTATTCAGCCATCTTTTAGGACAAAGGCATTTGGCTGATTATAAAATCCCAAAGGGTGTTTCTAGCTTGCACAAGCCAAGCAGATCTGAGAACGGTGAGCCAACTCTGCTCCCAGCCTTTGGCTCCCATGAGGCTGTGATCTGAAACATGCCCCCACACCTGGCCCCCTTCCTAGTCCCTCTGAGGCAAGTCAGCATACTCAACCATCTTGTACAACACAGTAAAACAGACACCACCTTGATCCCTCACCGACATAAAACTTGTTGAAGAGCCAGTGACATAGTGTGACCCATGCCTCTGAAGGAATCTCATATGGTGCACATGCTCCGCCCAGCAAAAGAATTACCAGGCAGGAAGCAAAGAGCAAAGTTCTGTCGGAGGAGGAGGGGAGATTTACGTCTGCCAGCCTGGGCAGAGGCAAAACTCCAGTGCTCCATGAGCGAGACACACCATCAGGAGTCATGGATGCCCTGGTTCCATTCCTGCAGCTGCTGGTACTGCTCCTGACTCTGCCTCTGCACCTACTAGCTCTGCTGGGCTGCTGGCAGCCTATATGCAAAGCTTACTTCCCCTACTTAATGAACATGCTAACAGCCAGGTCCTACAAAAAGATGGAAAGCAAGAAACGGGCACTGTTTAGCCAGATAAAAGATCTTCAGGGGACTTCCAGCAAAGTGTCCCTGCTGGAGCTGGGCTGTGGCACCGGTACCAATTTCCAATTCTACCCACCTGGATGCAAGGTCACCTGCGTGGACCCAAACCCCAACTTTGAGAAGTTTCTGACAAAGAGCATGGCCGAGAACAGGCACCTCCAGTACGAACGCTTCATTGTGGCTTATGGAGAGAACATGAAACAACTGGCTGACGGCTCCATGGATGTGGTGGTCTGTACCCTGGTGCTGTGTTCTGTACAGAGCCCCAAAAAAGTCCTGCAGGAAGTCCGTAGAGTCCTGAGGCCGGTGAGTAGACTAGGAAGGGTATAGGCCTGGAGCAGGTAAGCATAGCATGGGTCACCCACCATCTGACAGCTGAATACATCATCAGAAGGGCCTATTAGACATATGCACCTGCTGATGGATGGGAAATCTGACTGTGGAGGGCACAATAAGATGCTATGGAAATACAGGGGAGTAAGGAGAGCTGGGGAAGACACCGGAGGCAGCGAAGTTTAAACTGATGTCTGAAAAGTTACCACGGTGTGGATGAGGTGGAGGAAATAAAGGCGTTCTGGGGAGGACGTGATGGGAAAGCAAAGCTCTTCAAGTAGAAGCACTAGGGGATCCAGTCTATGAGAGTTTGAGCCGGGTGTGGAAAGAGAGGAATTTAGGATAATTTCCGGAGCTTCTGGCTTGCACAACTGAACAGGGTGTGGATGAATCTTTCAATTGCTGGAATGGAAAAACTGTTCTAGTTGTGCTGGGTCTCAGGATCTGCTAAGACATCTATCTATGCAGAGAAGTGTTGTTAGAAGTTCAGGTCTGGAAGTGAGGACAAGATGTGGTTGCTGTAAATAATGAACTCTGAATTGGGTGACTTTCCTGTGACCTTCCAGTGATAATTCAGTATGGGAGTGGACAAATTCCCTTGGAAGGGGACACTGAGGGAAAGGACTTGAGGAAGTCTTGTAGTCAGAAGCTCTAAGATGTCTAGATTATGCTGGACACCAGAATCTCAGGAAAGGCTGGGATCACACCTCTGTCCAGCAGGTGCATTTAACCCACCGCCCCAGGTCAGCTATAAAAACACCCAACACAAATTTGCTAATTTATTTAAAATACAATAAGACATTTTGGGCACTTTTTGTAACTTAACCACAAAATAGCTGGGTGTTTACCTTTAATCCCAGCACTTAGAAGGCAGAGGCAGGCAGATCTCTAAGTTTAAGGCCAGACTGGTCTACAGAGTGAGTTCCAGGACAGCCAGGGCTACACAGAGAAACCCTGTCTCAAAAAAAAAAAAAACCACAAAACAAAACAAAAAAGCTTAATCACAGATGTCTTGAGCTCGAACAGGTAGACAACAGGTACCATATTCACAGTGCTCCAAGGTTACAAACCTGGAAGTCCTGGAAGTTGCTCCTGTTCCCTACTATATAGTACTCCTCATAATTCTATACAGATCTTTCCCCTGTCATGGCCACTCAGTTACTAGAAGTTCCTTATATGCACTGTGAGTATGGCAGGAGCTAGACATACAGATAATGTCTGGAGCAGTTCGTTTCATAAACTCTTCGGACAGATCCTCTTACTCCAGAGAGATCTGACAAGCTGGGTCTGAGAGAAAGAAAAAAAAGAACAAGATAGAGGAGATCAATGTTAACGCCCTTCTTCCTTCCTCTCTCCCTCCCTCCCAGGGAGGCCTGCTGTTCTTCTGGGAGCATGTGGCTGAGCCTCAGGGAAGCCAGGCCTTCCTGTGGCAGCGAGTTTTAGAACCTACCTGGAAACACATCGGAGATGGGTGCCACCTCACCAGAGAGACCTGGAAAGACATCGAGAGGGCACAGTTCTCTGATGTTCAACTGGAATGGCAGCCCCCTCCCTATAAGTGGTTACCTGTTGGGCCCCATATCATGGGAAAAGCTGTGAAATAACTCTCCCCCAAGGCGGCCATCTGATCTCCCCATCTGCAGCTGAAAGCCACCCCAGTACTTCTAAGGAAGGGTCAGGTAAATCCTGAGAGGCTCTCGGCACCACTGCCACTGCCAGGGTGATCATTAATCAGCATTTCTTCCTACTTTCTCCAGAGGCAGAAAACTATACTGCAAAGCCCTGGACTTTATCTACCCCCCCCCCCTTCTAGAACCCCTATTCTCCCTCTCTTATCCCTGTGGTAACATTCTCCCTGATGTCATTATGAGACTATACCATGTGCCCCTCAGAACTAGTCACAAGTCAATGCACGTGTCCCCTGCCAGGCCCACCTCAACCTTCCCCCACCACCTACTCTGCCCTGAGCTTCGCTGGAATGGAGAACAGAAAAATCTCAGGACGAGAGAGCAGCACTCAATAAAGCAGCCAGAGTTGTTATCATCAAATACTTTTTAATAAATAGACAAAGCCACTGGGCTGGTACAGCACACTAAGGCCAGAGGACAGGGAAGACTTAGGCGGGAAGGGCCCCTGAGACAGTGACACATCTCTCCCCTGACCCTCTGTCTAAGGCACTTTGGGGAAGACAGGGTTTATGGGGTGGGTGAGAGAGGAAGCTCAGGACCCCTTCTCCCTATCCTGCATCAGGATGCCCTTCCAGCCATGCCCCCTTGTCTCACAGCATTGTACAGGGAAGATGGAGGGGTGGTTTTCACGGTGGGAGAGATCTGTGCCCCTGAGAAAACAGAGCCTGCCATATTTCAATATGATACCAGCAACCTACTTCCCTATCTCCATCCTAAGGAGCCATCTTGGGAAAGGGTAGAAGGAACCCACAGGCTGGGCTTGGGACAGAAGTTAGGCAGTGACTGGCACAGGATGTCCATCAGGACCCAGCTCAGGGTGCCAGTCAGCATCCAGGATGGGGTGTGCGTCGGAGCTCTCCCACTGGGAGTTGCCCCAGTTACTCCTCTGGATGGTGCCCGTCTTCTCCTCCTTGAACTGCTGCCGGTCTTCCCGGAGGATCTTCACTGCATGGTACTGGGGCACATTGGCCTCGGGGTGCTTTGCCCGCTTGAAGAATCCCAGCTATAAAGACACCAAGCCAGACCATGAGGGGACTGCAGAACTGGCCCCTTGAAGCCCCTCACCATCCCTGGGCTAGAAAGAACCAGCCGAAGCAAAAGTGAAGCAGGCTGGTCAGCTTCCAGCACAGTGGGCAGCCCAGCTTGCTACCATCAGTACCAGGGTCCAAGGTTCTCATTCACAGCAAGAGGAAAACCAGAAGAAAACCCAAGGAGCAAAACCAAGGAAATCTCCCTTGGTCCCTGAAAGAGAGGCTTGAAGCTGAACACCAGGACCTCCCAAACCTTCCTCTCTTACTCATACTTGTTTAAAAACCTCAGTAGGGTCTCCTAGAATACAAGATCCAAGAGATAAATAGCCTTCTAGACCCCTTGCCCCTCCAACCTTATATGCATACACCTGTGGTCTTGTGTGAATCCCCTTAGGCCAGGGCCCTTGCGCCCATGAATACAGTAGCTCAATCCCTCACCTACCAAGATAGTGTTAGACCCCTTGCATAGTAAAATTCAGAATAGCCAAGACTCCTGCATGCTCAGACTGCACAGCTTCCCTTGCACAGTCATCTCTACACACTCATTCCCACAGAAAAGACATGCATGAAACCACCCCCACATGCCCACATGCTCACACTCCTAGCCTACCCACTGTCTGTGCATGCTGGGCTGTGTGTGCTCACACTTAAAACCTCACCTTTCTAATTACTCCTTACCTCAGATGCCAGGACCCTCAATCTCCCTTGTACACACTTCTCTTTTTACCCTGCACATTCCTGACACATACCCCTTGCACATTCATGACCCCCACACCCCAAATCTGAGATCTGTACATAGACTCGCACATGTAAGCATATAGATATACACACATTTGCATACACATGTGCATACACACAACAGTTACCCCACAGTCCCTGGACCCCCAGCCTCCATGGCCGAGGGCTGTATGGCCAGATGGGCTCGGTGATAGTTGGTTGGAAATGATGAACTTGGACTGTTCCGACGGAAGAAGCCACACTGGGATGTTGGAGGATAAGGGGAAAGAGGCAGAGGATGGGAAGACTGAGGAGGAAGTAGACCTTTATCTCTGTTCTGTGGGGTGGGACAGGCATCCTGAGGCCAATCTTGAAGGCATTAATTGCTCCCTAAGACTGGGCAATCTCTCAACGCATGGGCACCACTCCAGAGCTTGGCTCACTGATGACACACATTTGTCAAATAGCAGGTGGGCCAGGCAGTCCACAGAGCCCAAAGAGTGTGCTTGGGCTTGGTTATGCACCAGCCCCACATGTGGCATGTGGCTCAGGGATGGGCCCTGGTGGGACATGTGCGTGCTTTTATGTTGGGCCAATAGGATTCTGTTACAGTCCTGTTCAAGCAAGAATGGTTCCATGTGCAACCTGGTATGCAGCTAGCCTTCGGCTCCAAGCAGTTCCCTGAGCTAGTGCTCCACACTTGTTGGCCTTCATCACAGCTTTCTTCTCGGCCTTTGCTGCCATGGTGTGGTTAAATCAGACCACACTTCCCTACTCCTGTGGCTTTATCCACCGTGGTTCTTCCGGACGTCTCACATCCCAGTCCCATTTGCCCCATCTCACCACTTCACCTTCTCCTAAGGCTAGCTCCAGGAGAATGCCCTCTAAAGAGTTCCCATTGTCTCAGCTCAACAACTTCCGCCTTGCCCTCTACTATGAGGCTCCCCAACTCCCACAAGTACACCATCCTTGAGGATAAGGCCTGCATCAGATTCATCTCTGAAACACCCAGGGCAGATGGAGTTCCTGGTGTTGCCAGATTGCAGGGGCCCGTGCAAGAGGAATGGCAAAACAGCTTTGGGACTCATGGAATGCAGCCCACCAGTTAGCACAATCACCATCGGTGTGCCTCAGAGAGGCAGAGCCCCAAGAACTATGTGCCTCAGGACATCTTGCTGTTGTGAAGTTTTGCTCTGTCTGTTGCCCTCCTGGTCATGATCTATGAGTTGAACAAAAGCTCTATTGGGGTCTCCAGCTCCGCACTTACAATAACAGAGATTGATCTTTTAGGCTAATGGCTCAACCACTACCCTTAGAAAGAATTTAGAAATGTAGATTAATAGTAAAGTTAGGTTAAGATGTCTTTGACATGGAAAATCTTGGGGAACAATATGAAGTTCAGAAAGCTACACTCTTGGGCTGGAGAGGTGGCTCAGTGGTTAAGAGCACCGTGTGTTCTTCCAGAGGTCCTGAGTTCAAATCCGACAACCACATGGTGGCTCACAACCATCTGTAATGGGATCAGATGCCCTCTTCTGGTGTGTCTGAGGACAGCTACAGTGTACTCATATATAATAAATCATCTTTTCTTCCTGATAAGCTTTAATTTAAAAAAAACTGTTGATGAGTGGGTGTGCACCCTGAGGATTAAAAGAAATGACTGATTTTTTTTTAGATAAAAGTTTAGGTGTGTGATTCTTTTAAGATTTTTTATAAGATCACTTAAGATAAATAATAAAATAATTGATCCCTTTTTTGTAACCACAAGTTGCAGCCTGTAAGACGCCTGATAAAACTTCTTGTTTGCTTATCCTTGGTTAATCTACAACAAGTTATGTAACATGAATATACAGGTGTCCTTGGGAATAACTCATTTTTTCACCTGTAATACGTAAAATGTTCAATCATGAAAGGGTATTGGGAACAAGAATTTTTATTTTTACATATAACTGATTGTAATTATTCACTTAAAGAAAATAGAATGTAACCACAGAGTAATTTGTATATTGCTTGAAAGATTTGCTGAGATATATAAGCTATAGGAAAAAATTAAGTTGTTGGAGCTTGCTGGAGCTTTGCTTCAGCCACCAATTAAGTGTGTGTGTGTGTGTGTGTGTGTGTGTGTGTGTATTATGTGCATATGTATATGCATGTATGTGTGTATATATATGTAACTATGTGTGTATGTATTTATGTATGTGTGTATGTATGTGTGTATATGTGTGTGTTATGTATGTATATATGTGTGTATATGTGTGTTATATGTGTTGTGTGTGTATATGTGTATGCATGTATGTGTGTATACGTACCTATGTGTGTATGTATGTGTATGTGTGTATGTGTGTCTGTGTGTGTGTGTATGTGTGTGTATGTGTTTTCTCATCCTTTTTGCTAGCCCCAGAGAATTGTTCTACTCCCTCAGAGAAAAGTCTGCTGAGTGATTAATCACCGACTGCACACTTCTCCTCAGCAGTGTACCTGGCCTGTTGAAGCTGGCCTTTGGAAAATGGCACCTACACAGGAATGAGTGCACATGTTACTCTAACTCTAGCTCACACTGGTTCCATCCCTCCCCAAGCCTCACCTTCCACAGCAGCAGCACCAACAGGGCCAGTACCAGCAATCCAGCCAGCACTGCCAAGAGGATGACCCACCAGGGGACACCTTCTGCAACCACGGCCATGGGGTCCAAGTACACCATCACTGGGATCTGAGAAACGAGGAGTTCAGAAGCTGGAATGAGTAGGAAGAAGGACAGTCCCCACCCACCCACCACACCCACCAGCCTGGCAGTTTACCACTGTGGATGCATCTCTGAGCAACAAGTTCTTAATGGAGGATTTCACTGTGATGTTGGCTCGGACAATCACCTCCAGGGATTTCACAGCCATGTACTCCTAAGGAGATATGGAAGAGACTCCTTCTCAATGCCCATGTTCCTCTCAACCCTCCCCAGCCACTGAGATTACCAACGGAATGGTGCCAAGACAGAGGGTAAACTTGGCTTTGCAGTGCTGCATTTTGGATGGGAAAGAGTTAGAAGCAAACTCCAATGGGGGCTTTCGCAGAAGACACCAGCCTGGAACCCCAGTGCTACCCTTACCTCCAGAAAGGTGCTGTTCCATAGACGGCCCCAGACATGAAGAACAGCCGCACGATCAAAGCTGTAGAGTGGGCAGCTGAATACCACACACTTGGCCGTGCCCTGGGCGCAGTCCTAGGAACAAGGATAGGCAGGACCCTGAGCCAGCAGGCCCATGAGTCTGCTGTCTGTCTCCCATGCTCTCATCTGACCTCAAACTCCAGGAAGTCTTCCCAAGACAACCCTCTGGCCCAAAATATTACCTACCTCAACTCTAGACTATTTGGCTTTGAAACACATTGGGAGGAGGTGGCCTTTCACTTCCTAGCAACGGGCAGAGCAGCCTCCTGAGGTGATACCTACTCAACCTATTGTCTCAGTTATTAAGCATCCAGTAACTACCATGCATTTACCTCAGTTGAGCTCCAAATTATGAGACAGGTCTCACCAGCCCAAGCTAGCCTCAAACTTATCTACCTTGGCCTCTATGCGCTAAGACTGCTCTGATGGAGATCACTGTGCCTGGCATCAGTGTTTCTCAAAAGAAGAAAGAAACTGAAGCCTAAGGAAGGCCACCAGCCTACATAAGGTCACAGAGATAGTAAAACTATTCAGCAGTGCCAGGCATGTGGCACACACCTTTAATCCCAGCACTCTGTGAGTCTGAGGCCAGCCTAGTCTATACACGGCATTCCAGGACAAACAAGATGACATGAGACTCTGTCTCAAGAAAAGGGAGGGGGGAGAGGAAGGAAAGAGGGGAGGGGAGAGGGAAAGGAGAGGAAAAGAACGGGAGGGGAGGAGCCAATTTAGTAATGGAGCAGACGTTTAAAGTCAGATTTGTGTTTGGCAAAGCCCATTCTAAACTCACTGAGGGAGAGGTTACAATGAGTTACTGGGACCAGAGAACTCACACTCTTCCTTCCAAGGCTGACTTCAACCCCCTTACCAAAAATGTTATTTTTAGTCGATATTCACAACACACACACACACACACACACACACGCACGCACGCACGCAGGAGAATGGCTTGAGAGTGTTTGGAGTCCTTTAAAAAAACATTTTATAAGTGGGGAGGGCGCATGCTGCTGCACACATGTGAAAGTCAGAGGACAACTTCCAGGAGTTGGGTCTCTCCTTCCACCATGTGGATTCCAGGGGTGGAGCTCAAGCCTTGTGTCTCAGTCAGCAGCAAGTACCCTTGCTCACTAAGCCACCTCCTAGCCCCTTTTTGAAATCTTTTGGTCTTCCTTTATTTCTCTACTTTGAGTAATTCAAAACCCTTTAGTCAGCTTGCTGAAAGACAAGGCTATCTGCTGCCTTTATTTTATATAAACAGAACCCAAGTGATGGAGATGGAGAGGTGGTTCAGCAGTTAAGAGCACTGGCTACGCTTGCAGAGATCCTGTGCTCAGTTCCCAGAAGCCACTTGGCAGCTCAAAACCATCCATAACTCCAGGTCTAGGGGACCTGAAGCCTTCTTTCGACCTCCATAGGTGTGAGGTACACACACAATGCACATACATATATGCAGGCAAAACACTCATCAACATAAAATAAATCTTCTAAAAATACTTTTTAAAGAATCTGAGATAATACACGAGGTGAAATGAGCCAAGAACAGGTCAAAAGATGTTACATGGTCCCCCATGTGACCTCTAAAAGAAGGCACTGTGTGCATGTGGGTCACATGCATATATGCAGGCAAAACACTGATTCGCATAAAAATAATAAAATTACTTTTTAAAAAACCAGGACATCCCTTCCCCTCTTAAGAGAATAAGGAACTGGGCTTGTAATTCAGCAGTAGAGTGCGTGTCTGGCGTATACAAGGCCCGAGTTTGATCTCCAGTCCCTGTCAGTAAAGAGGGAACATGCTGCATTTTATGGAATAATGTGCTGCATTGTTCTGCAATAAAAGTAAATACAATTAATAAATAGCCAGATCTGGTGGCACATGCTTGAAATCCCAGCTCAGGGAAGGCCGAGTTAGGCTTGCCGTGAGTTCGAGACTCTGTTTCTAAGCTAGGCCGAGTGCTGTGTGCTTTTAATCCCAGCACTCAGGAAGTTTTTAAATAAAGAAATAAAAGCGACTATTTCAAAGTTCTTGTTAGGCAGGAGTCACTCAGAGCTGCCAGCCCTGTGGGGAAGGTGGAACTAGATGTGTACCACAGTGGCTGGTTCCAGATGCCCAGTGGCCTGTGTTCTTCAGGCTCGGGTATCAAAGAGGTTCTGCCCAGAAAAAGGACCGACTGCTTACGGAGAACTGCCAAGTTTCTTCAGGGCTGTGCTGCCCACACTGTCATGCCTGGGTTACCTCCACCCACAGTGTCTCCAACTGACAGCACATTCTCATGTTCTAGTCAGCACCACCCTAGGAGGATGGAGCATAGAGCCTTCAACAAACCCAGCTAGACACCAGAGCTATGTGGGAAAACAAACGGGAAGCCAAACTGTTCAAAAAGGACAGAGTAACGCACCTCACGAGTAGACCAAACCTTAGTTATGATAACAGAGTCCGGTGGCAAACACCTGTAACCCCAGCACTGAGATGGTGCAAGCGAGAGGCTGAGTTCATCCCAGCCCTTAAACATGTAATGTTTTATATAAGTGAACAAGATCACTTGCTTGGCTACCTAGCTGACCCTGGAGTGGGCAGTGGGAGTTGTGGTGTCTAAGGTGTCAGGAACTGCCCCTTGGGCGCTCTCTCCCTCCAGCTGGGTTGCAGACTGTCTGGCTGACTCATTCCTGGAGTATAAGCACCTAGTCAGGTTGACCTCCATGGAAGCCCAGTTCCTAGACATTCTGTGCACCAGTGATGGTGCCTCTACCTCACATGCACCCCACAGTGACTGTACTGCTCCCCCTGCCTCACCAGAGTCACATTTCTCTTCTCAGTAGAGGACACTGGCCACCAGGATGTGCTAGGCTCCACCTTCTCTGGAGGTTCCTGTGGCTCCGGCTGCCCCAGCTCTCGACGCCTCCTGTCCCTGCTGTCCACATCCTGGGACAGGAAAGAGAAAGGAGCAGATAGAGTTCCTCCAAATATTGCAACCATGAGATGGCATCTCTGCTCCACCATGCACACAGACTTCCCTCTCATACCCCCCAGCCCCACCCTCGCCAGTTCCACCTCTAAGCCTCACCAGGTGGAGGATGTTGGGTCTTGGGGAGCAGATCCCCTTCTTCTCAGGCCCCTGTCCGCCCTCCAGCTCCACCCGCATAGGGTACAGCAGCCATTTCCCATTGGCGATCTCGTGGGGCCACATAATGTTGAGGAAGGCAGAGCCCAGAGTATTGAGTAACTGGCCTTGATTGGAAACCTATGGGCCCAAAGCAGTGTGAGGAAATGAAGCTCAGATATGTTACAGAGAGAGGAGCAAGGCTGAGGGGAGATCACCAAACGCTGCACATTCTAGATCAGAACGGGCATCATTCTCTTCTTATACCTAACCTCAGACAAAGCTGAGCACGTGTGAGAGGCTCTAGGCCAAGCCAGGGTGAGGTATTAAGGAAAGGTATAAACTCTGCCCAAGACCCCATTCCAGCTGGAGCCTGAGCAGAGATGCTTCCCCGAGTTCCCAGGGGCCCTCAGAGCCACAGGAGAGCCGGCCTGTCCAGAGGACTCCTTGAGCCCCTGCACCAGCATGTTCTTAGCACAGTCTACCCAGTGCAGAAGCGTTGGAGTCCGGGGAAGACCGGGTGGGAAAGAGCCCATACCTTGGGACATGTTTCAACAGCCTACCCTCTGTGCCAAGAAGAAAGGAGACAGAGGAGGGGCCACACAACAGGAGGCTTACCGTGACCTCATACTTGACCTTGCTGCCCACATCCCTCTCCGACCGCATGGCACTTTCGCCCTTCACCGTGCCAGAGAAGAAGAGTTGCTGGGGAGTGGCCACCCTGGTTGTTGAGGGACAAGAAGCGATAAAGAGGCCTGGGGTCTGGCCAAATGGAGTCAGGCAAACCAGGAGTTGGGAGTGGCAGGAAAGCCCACACAAGCAACCACTTACCCAGAAATGGACAGTGGCAGTTCAATGAAGACATGAGCCCGAACGGAGACCGGATGCAGCTCCTGCTCACTGATCCTGACATGTGGACACAGGCATGTGTGGGCAGTTGGTACTGGAGCCCCCATGAGGCACTTGAAGCCTTTCTAAATGACCCGGCCTGACCCCAGGCTTACGTGGCTAACAGCAATTCCACCTCCAGCTCTGTAGTCTCAATAGTGATTCCAGAGGTGCTGAGGATGAGGTAAAAAGTGACCTGCCCAGTGAGGAATGACAGGTAAGTCAGGAGAGGGCTGGGTCTTAAGCATGGGCCACTCAAGGCACAAGCCAGATATGCCAACCTGAGTGCCTCTCTTCATAGGGTTTCCTAGCTCACACTCCACATGAGAGGCAGTCTCATTGGACAGGCAGAGCGGCTTCTCCTGAATCGGGGAAGGAAAGCTAGGTCAGTTTGGGTTACTGAAGCTCTCAAGATCTCACATTCATTTAGTCATAAAGAAGAGCAAAACTGTCATCTTCAGGAAAACAGGTGAAACTGGAGATCAACCATCTTAAGCAAAACAAGCCAGACTCAGAAAGACAAACATCACGTTTTCTCTCCTATAAGAAATTTAGTTTCAGTGTATACATGATATAAAAGTAGAAAGGGAACTATATGGGAGAAGAAGGGTTCTAAACTGGGGGTGAGAGGGCACAAGAATAGATAATAGGAAAAAAGAACTATTGCAAATTTTCTCTCATATACAGACTCTAAATATATATGAACCTATATGTGCCTCCCCTCTCTGTGTGTCTGTGTGTATGTGTGAGAGAGAGAGACAGCATATGCCTATTACTCCAGTCACTGGTACGCTGAGGCAGGAGGACTGCCACAAGTTCAAGATCAGCTCAATTTGGGCCACATAGAGAGACCTTGTCTCAACTATACATGAGGATCAAGCTTGGTACTTGGTGGTGCACGCCTTTAATTCTACCACTCTGGAGGCAGAGGCTGGTGGATCTCTGTCATCTGAGGCCAGCCTGCTCTCTCTAGCAAGTTCCAGGCCAGCCAAGACTACATAATACGACCCTATCTCAAATACACAGGCACACACACACAGAGAACAGAGACTATGTTGGGAGCAGGAAGCAGTCTAAAGAGGAAAGTAGGAACAAGACAGGTTAAGACTGGATGCAGAAAAACAAATACTTTTTTTCTAAGAATATGTATAAACATAAGCATAGGCCGGGGAACAATGTAGTGGGAGGAGAAAAAAAGTGGGATGGTTTGAATAAGAATGTCTCCCATAGACTGGTAGATTTGAATGTTCAGTCATTAGTGTGAGGCATTATTAGGAGGTGTGACCTTATTGGAGTGGGTGTGGCCTCGTTGGAGTGGGTGTGTCCTTGTTGGAGTAGGAGTAGCCTCATTTGAGTGGGTGTGGCTTGTTGGAGTGGGTGTGGCTTTTTTGAGTGGGTGTGGCTTGTTGAAGGAAGTGCATACTGAGAGTGGGCTTTGGGGTTTCAAATGCTCAATCTAGACCCAGTCTCTCCCTCTTCCTGCTGCCTGCCAATCCAAATGTGGACTCCTC
Source organism: Micromys minutus (assembly GCF_963924665.1). Classification (NCBI taxonomy): domain Eukaryota; kingdom Metazoa; phylum Chordata; class Mammalia; order Rodentia; family Muridae; genus Micromys; species Micromys minutus. Next base: position 5,984,666 of record NC_137957.1, read on the forward strand.
TCCCTCTCCAGCACTATGTCTGCCTGTGTGCTACAATGCTTTACACTATGACAGTAATGGACTAAACCACCAAAACTATAAGCCAGTCCCAATTAAGTGATTTCCTATATAAAAGTTGCCCGTGGCAAGGGCCAGATGCAGTAACACACACCCTTAGTTCCTGCGCTTTGGAGGCAGAGGCAGGCGGGTCTCTGTGAGTTCGAGGCCAGTTTCATCTACAAATCGAGTTCTAGTGTAGCCAGGACTGTTACACAGAGAAACCCTGTGGGGGGGGAGGTGCCATGGTTACAGCATCTCTTCACAGCAACGGAACAATGACAAAGATAGAGAGTTTGAATATTGGGAGTGATTATGACCAGATAAGTACACTGAAATACAGGTGTGAAAAGATCATAACAGGACTCATGACTACCAAAAAAAAAAAAAAAAACTCACAAAAAAATTAAAGGACCCACCCCACCCACTGTGCCCTGCCCCAGGCTTTTACCACAGAGTCCAGAGCGCGGACTCCCGAGTAGCGCAAAGAGGGTGGGAGGGTGACCAGGAGCTGGGCTTCATGAGCGTCATCGCCATCCGCCTGAGGCCGGGCAGGGTCAGAGGGCAGGTTGGTGACCGTCAGCTCCAGGCCTATGAATGGCTGCCCACTCAGTGCAAACAGGGCGGTCGTTCCATCGAGATCCCTGCAGGATGGGACCCAACACATTGTAGAGTCTCACCATTTCTCTCTTCCCAGTCTCCAGGCAAGTACACCCTGCCTCGCCTCCCGTTCCAGGACCCATCCCTCCCACTCCAGGAAACCAGCTCTTCCAGTGCACAAATGAATCAGGGGACCTCCATCCTGAACTACACCACTTTCTGACCCTGTATAAACGGCAAGGTCTCTGGGCCGCTGCGCCCCGTTCATAACATGGAGCCAGCCACCTCTGCCTCACAGAGGAGCGTGTCACAAAGTGTCCACAAAACATAGCAAGACTAGGAGAATCATTGTCTCTGCTCAGGGCACTACGGTCCCATCCCTGACCCTCAGCCTTCTGGGTCAGGGCCCTTGCCTGACCACCCTGAACCCGGGCCCCTCCTCCCCAAATGCACTCTCCACCCCTTCTCACATGGGCAGAGCCTGGAACTCTGTGTCGCTGGTCCTGGAACAGAACTGGGCCCGCACTAGCTGGAGATTGCTCTGACAGATCTTATCTTCACCACAGCCTTGCTTCAGGAAGTGGATCTAGGAGAGTGTTCAGGAGAAGATCATCTCTACGGTTGAGGCGGGGGCCAAATGTGTCACCAAGGCATGTGAGTAAACAATTCCAGAACTGGCACTTAGTCACTGTTTGACACTGGGCTGGCCTCCAAACTCTTACAGCTCTCTGAGTTGTAAAGTAAAGGGAGTGGTGCCATGCTGCTGTACGGATTAGCAGGGTGGTCCACGGGCAGATCTCATTGTCCAGCCCAGACTGTACAAACTATCCCAGAGACTGAAAAACGGGGAAGGGCATTGCCACTGCCTCAGCTGCATGCTACCCCTTCCGGATGACTGACTTAATGCAAGGTAGTTTAAGAGCCTTGATGTCCATCTCAGAAGACAACAGTCCTAAGACCTGAGTGACTACAGGAAGTGGGGGAGCAGGAGCACTGTCCTCTCACACCAGGAGCACTGTCCTCTCACACCAGGAGCACTGTGCTCTCACACTAGGAGCAACTGTCCTCTCACACCAGGAGCACTGTCCTCTCACACTAGGAGCACTCACTGTCCTCTCACACCAGGAGTAACTGTGCTCTCACACTAGGAGCACTCACTGTCCTCTCATACCAGGAGCACTGTGCTCTCACACCAGGAGCACTGTGCTCTCACACTAAGAACACATGATCATTTGAGCCATTTTGCCTCTGAGGTATCTCATCACCTACAAATACACAGTTGTTCAGTATGTGAAAGAACTTTTTGAGCTGTGAGTGGGTGTCACAGGGGAGACACCAAGACCATTGTCCTTCCCAGCTCTGTTTCCTCATGCTCACCTCAGTCCTCTGGGTGCTGGGCTGGTGAGCATTGAGGATGGGGGCCACAGGGGGGAGCCCCTGGCCAGGCGCTTGCCTCCGTACCCGAGGGGTTTGGAGACCATATGACAAGGTCACCACAATGGCCCGCAGTTTGTCTTTGACATTTTCCTGGAAGGGAAAGATTGCTTCTCAGTGGAACAACCCCCAAGTCCCAACCCTGACCAAGGCCCCCCACCAGTGCTCTGAAGACTCGAGTTTGGGAAAAAATCGAGGGAGATAGAGATGCAGATGGAAATGTATGCGGGGATAAAAGGGACCATGGCAGTAAAAAGCCTTCCTTGGAGACTGGACCCCCACCCACCCCTGTGAAATGCCAGACTTCCCCTCACAGATGTATGAAGGCAGCTCTCAAAGCTAGGCTAAGGAAGTGGGATCTCATATTTAAGCAGCCTGTATTAAAAAGTTCAAGGACACTTAAAATAAAGAAATAAATAAATAAGCTGGAAAGGAAAACCATTTAATGCTTAGATTTTTTTTCAAAAACTATGAATTCTTCATTAATTTATGTGGCATCTTCATGAAGAAGCCATGCCAGTCTTACCCGGTATTCCAATCTTAGTATTTGTGCTGTCAAGTACAAAGAATTTTTACTGTTTAAAATGTGTGTGTGTGTGTGTGTGCGCGCTGGAGTTGCAGGTCATCACTAGCCACCCAAGGTGGGTACTGGGACCCAAAGCTGGGTCATCTGCAAGGGCAGCACAATCTCCTAACCGCTGAGCATCTCTTCAGCCCCTGGGAACCCAGAGCTTACAGCGCGGTGCGGGTGTGCTTCAGAAGAACAAGGACCAGAAGTCAGTGGCTACCTGCAGCTGGAACACAGTGTCTCCACAGATTCTGTCATGTTGGTGTTTCAACCACACGGTGCCTGAGGACTGGTGCTTGAGGTCCTCCAGGCCTCGGCTCAGAAAAGTCACACGTGGGACCTGGCCCCGGAGCCTCCGGTCTGTGTCCCCGTCTAACATATAATCCAGGACTATAGCACGGAGGGAGAAAAGAGAGTGGACTGAAGATTCTGTTTCCATGGCGCCCTCTTCTCCACCCTGGAACCATGAGAGTGAGCAGTAGGGGAGGGAGGTCTCCGCTCACCCACGACAGGGCTGTAGCTGCTGGGCGTGGCAACATAGCTGAAACAGATCTTTATGTTGACGCTGCGGGGCAAAGGGAGGCTCCTGAGCAAATAAGCCTCCAAACCTCACTTCTGCCACTGCCCAGACGCAAACTAGCAGAGAGAGGCGAGGCAAATGACCTCTGGCAGCCTCCTCAGCCCTCCCTTCCCATCTCGCCTCACCAGATGGAGCGTCCATCCGCACAGTTGGGCTGTTCCAGATCGATGGCTCGTGGATCAATGAAGATCTCTTGGGAGACATGTAGAACAGGCCTGGCCCTGGGCATAGAGAGTTCATTGGGTGGGAAAGGAGAGAATGTGAAGCTGGGTACACTCTGCCATACCGGGTGTGAGACTGGATGCGACCACACCAGCAAGGAGGGTTTGATAACCTGGAAGCTCACCTGAACAGGGCAGCAGTATCAGCCAGGGAGCCCACAAGCAGGTCTGGGTAGTGATTTCCGTCCACATCCAGGCCACCGGACAAGGAGTAACCAAAGCTCTTGATACCTACCGCCTCACCCTCCAGCACCTGGAAACCAGCAGTCAGCCTCGCTGAGCCTAGTTTGTTTTCCCAATCCTCCCTCCCCTGCCTCTGCAGCTCTTGCTGCACCCAGAACCATCTCCTCACAACAACCATGCTCCTCACCTGTGAAGGTTTGACGACCACCCCCAGGCTGCTCCCATGGTAGATAAAGACTTTCCCATCTCCATCAAAGGGGGCCCCCACTGCAATGTCTGAGGATGTGAGAAAAGAAATTATGGGCTGCAGAGGATGATAGACAAGGGGTACCCAATTTCCCTTGTTCAATCCTGTAGAATATGTTTCCACATTCATTGAGAAGCTACATACATCATTTTAGAATCCTCTTAGCCACTACTCTCTTAGCCCCTCCCCACACCGAGCTTTCCTAATACCAGTCATACCTGGGAAGCCATCTTGGTTGAGGTCCCCCAATACAGCCAAACTGATCCCAAACATGGAGTCAGGAGAGCCACAGAGTCGGAGAGGAGAGATATCTGCCCAATGGCCACCCTGGTTCATGTACACATACACAGCACCACCCAGCTCTTCTTGGCGTTCAAAGAAGTAGGGGGCACCCACAATCAGGTCTGCCCAGCTGTGGAGGAAGGAGACAGTATGGAGCCCTCCAAACCAAAGGACCCAGGACAAAGTGCCGAAGCCACACCTGGACCCAGGGACACTCCCCTGTCCCTTCTCACCCATCGTTGTTGAGATCAGTCACGGCCAGTGAGTAGCCAAAGCCAGAGGTCAGGCGCTCCCCAGACAGCACAACCTCAGGGATCAGGCGGCTGGCACTATCCTTGCGCAGAATGACCACGGCCCCTTTGTGGTTGGCACGTGGGGCCCCTGCCACAAAACTCAGCTCTTCTGCACGCATGAGACCCTTCCCAGAATCGATGGAGAAACCTGGGTGAGGGAATCGCTTACTGTGAGTGATTCTCCAAGACCCAAAGGCCAGGTGAGCCCCTGGCGCCACGAGGAAAAGCTGCCTCTCCCCAGTCTTCATCAATGCCTAGGCTATTCCTCCTCCCCAACCAGGGCCTGGAAATCCTTGTAGCCCTCCTGGTCAGAGACACAGGATATGGCACAGAGGTGTCATGGAGCAGAGAGACCTTGGTGACTTAGAGAGGGGCTGGTATAGCAAGAGAGCCACCCATCTGACACACCCAGAAGGTACATTAACATCAAATGCATCTCCCCCACCCCCTTCTCTCCCACCCACGCCAAGGGGAAGGCAGTCTTGACATATGTGGGAGGAAGACCAGGGGTCAAGGAAGAGCTTGCTTCACCCAAATGTCTCCTGGACCTCACTTCATCCTTGTTAATTGGCAGAGTGAGGTATCAACAGTTATGAGAGACTTACTCAAAAGGCTAGAGCTTTCTCCAACCTAAGTCCACCATCCACTCCTCAAAGAAACTTCCCTAGGAGTCAACACTGTCCTTCCAAGCAGGTTGACCCTGGTCCTCTCAGTCCACCCGGGTCTTCCTCCTTGGAGACCCTTGGCTTACAGCCTCTAAGACTACCACCTTTGAGACCTATTCTTCTCAGGTTTATTGATAAGCCTAATTCTCTTCTGCAGTTTGTGCCTAATCCGTGTTTCCCTGGGCATGTTTTAGGGGAGGGCAGGGAAGGAAAGGATACTCCCTAAAGGGGAAGTGGGAAGGCCAGGGCCAAACCCCAGGGCCCAGAACGCAGGATCTTACAAACCTAAATAGCTATTCAAGGTCAAGTCTCCGGCTGGTCCTGTGAGCCGGTCAGCAGGGTCCAAAGTTTTATACACCAGCTGGTCAGGGTCTGAGCTATCAATGTTGGTCACAAAAAGCAACCCTGTGGGGGGCAGGTCAGGGAGAGACACCAGGGGAAAGGACAGCAAGAGATGGGAACACAGGGTAGAGACAGAGACAGGTAAAAAGGCCAGAGACAGAGAAAGAGACAGAAGGATGGGTACATGAAGAGAGGACAAGAGAAAGGAACAGAGGGTTAGAGTGATCCTGGGCCAGGAAGGGGTCCCTACCAAGGTAGCTGTTGGCAGGGACCGGAATGAGGCGGGGGTTCTGCTCCTTCTCGCCCCCCGCCTCGTAGGGCCCGTCATCCAGGTGTGCCAGGTCCGACGGGCCCTGCGCACAGAGCTCCACCCTGGCCGTGCCTGCAAGGACAGTCCTGTTAGTATTCAAGGTGGGAGCAAGGTACACCCCCTCAAGCCAGACACAGGCTGGACAGGCACATAGGCAGCTCCTCCCCTTCAGCCCCACCTCCACCACCTCCCTAGCCCAAGCTTCTAGGGGTCCTCCAAACATCGCACTCACCGATGTCAGCTCAGCCAGTGGCAGCGTGCAGAGACGGGAATGGCAGTGATGAGGTGTGGGCTGCTGTGTTGGAGCATGCAGGCCCCGGCCCAGCCGTGCACGTGGGAGCTCATGCCAACATGTAGATAGACACATGGCCATGCGATGGAGAGTAGGTATCCCCATTCATTTATGTGCTCGCATAATGGGAGTGGAAGGCATGGCAGGCAATGCCCCAGGTCAACTTGTGGTCATGCTTGGCCCGTTGCTGCCAGCAATGGATGGCGTCCCATGAGATGGGATCCCATCTCTGAGCTAAGAGGAGGTTTTGGTCTCCTCCTCCACCCTCCTCAGCGAGTGACTCACCCTTCCAGTTATAGGTTCCTGGAGCCCCAAAGACGAGGTAGTGGCTGTCGGGGGAGAAGGTGGCAGCTGTGCCCTGCTGGCAGAACCCAAATTGTTCATGGCCCTGGGGGCGCCCCTCACAGAACTTCCACTCCCCACCATCCAACTCATCACGGATGGCCAGGTCCTGGCTTAGCACAAAGCAGCGACCAATCACATCCCGAGTCTCCAGAACCTGGTCCACTCTCTGTCGAGACTCATAACGGTGTGCACAGGTCTATGAGAGAATGGATGGACAGATCATTTCCTGTTTACCAGGAACCTATATGCTGTTCATATGCAGACTTATAGCAGACACACCCATGCAAGCATGTACAAATGCACACACACACACACACACACACACACACACACACACACACGCCTATGCCAGTACCACTTAAGCACCATCCCCAGCCACTGTGAAGTCCTCATATAGTATCCCACCTGTAACCACTTAAAGGAAGATGACTTGGTCCTACACTCTGCCCATACACATACTCTCAAACACATAATTAACAGCACATAAAGCGTGTGCTTCCCTGATCCTGTAACAATCTTGCAACATGCTAAGTTTGGGGGGTCGTGTGTTCATTCAGATATGTGCAGGTGTGCATGTGTGCAATATCAGTGTACGTACACATATGTCAGGCATGTGGAAATTAGGAGACAACCTTAGGTATTGTTCTTCAAAAGCTGTTCACAGTCTCTCACTGGCACCAGGACCCTGCCAATTGGGCCAGATTGGCTGGCCTGTAACCCCCCCAGGGACCCTCCTGGCTCTGCCTCTCAAATATAGGGGTTACAAACACAACCTTCATGTGCTGTTTTTTTATGTGGATTCTAGGAATCCAACTCAGATGCTCACACTTACAAAGCCAGCACTTTACTGAGTCGTACTCTCAGCTTCTGTCCCTAGACCTCTGTAAGCCATCGCCTCTGAAAAGGACATACCCTAATGCCTCTCTCCTCTGAGTACTTCCAGTTTTCAGAAGCATGGCTCAGACCACCATGCCTGCAGAAGCCCTTTCTACTCTTCCTTTGGGCTTGTGGACTAGAGGCTAGACTGTTTAGTTAGCTATATTCAGCCTCGTGGTGACATCTGTTGATAATTCTGTTTCTGTGAATGTCAGTTAGAGACAGAGAGAGTGAGAGAGGAGAGGGTCACGACTAAAGTCATGGTGCCAGACGACTTAAATCACAGCACTCAGGAAGCAGAGGCAGGAGGATAACTTTGAGTCCCAGGCCAGAAAGAATTCCCATAGCTGTTTGGCAGGGCCCCAACCTCCACTGTATTCACAGGTGCTGACTCAGAAACTAGCCTAGCACCTGAAAAGTCAGAAAATGGTCTGAAGTGCTATGACAATTCATGGATGATTAGATAGAAGTCATAGGCAAATATTTTTAAATGGATAAGTAACAGACTGCCTCTTACACTTTTGTGTACCTCCCAGTGGTTCTAGGAACCATACAATGTGTCCAGTTAGTATTCTGAAGGTGCTCCTGGGCACATGAGCACAATGTACACACATCACCATAATTTCTGCATCATTGCAGGGGGTAGTACTCACAACAATCTTGCCCCCGGGTCCCTGGCTCCGGACACTGACTCCCAGCCACTGGTTCTCCTTGCTTTCCTTCTGCACATTAGCTGAGGCAAGACACTGGGAATCAGGGGAGGGAACAGGAGACACAGTCCTGCCCTCCCCTCTTCCCGTGCTGCCCCCACTCCACCCTCTAAAGGCCACACCTCCCCTGTCGATATCCACTCTGTAGCAGTCTGTCTCCTCCAGGCTCAGGGGACAAGCAAAGAGGCCTCCGGTGCGATTTGCCTGCTGTCCAGGAAGAGCCAGGGCCTGGGGAGCACCCACCAGCAGCCTGTAAGACAAAGGCTAGACTCAGTCCAGAGAGTTCCAATTACCCTGGAGCTTCCCTGACCCTACCTCCTCAGGGCCAAGCAGAATGTTCAGTACTAAAGAGAGAATTAAAAAAAAAGTCATTTTTTCTCAAATGCTGGCAAAAACAGGTTGATGGACCTGAGCCTACAATCTTGTCACATGCATACTTACTCTCTATGTAAAGAACCAACAGAAAGGGTGAGTACACACACAGGAACACACATGCCAGCCAGAGCAGCTTGCCAGCATTCTGCCAGCCTAAGAGAACTGCCCTCCCCAGCACCTGTTCCCGACAAACTCCCCCACCCCCTACTTGGCCCCAGCCTCAGACTCTGCCCTCCTCCCTAACCCTGGTCCAGTTGAAACTCTGCCAGAATGGCAAGAATGCCTGGACCAAGAGCAACAGGCACACAGACTGGCACCATAGTGGCTCGGGAACAGCTTCGGAAGCCAGGAAAGAGATCTGAAGTGGGTTTGCTCCAGTGTCCACTGAAGACCCTACCCACTGGTGGCTCTGAGAGCCCCAAACTACGTCACACCCATGGCATGGAAGTAGAGGAGGTTTCTCACAGCCTCTAACCCCACCTGAGTTCCTCCCCACATCCAGAACCTCCTTTCCCATCCAACCTTCCCTTCCATCCACAGCTTTTCTTCCCCCTCTCCCTCCACCCCTACACAGTCTTCTTCCTCAGCCTCTTTTCTCAGCTACAACTTTCTTGGCAGAACAATTTTCCATGATTACAGCCAGAATGTCTTCCCCAGAGGGGGACTATGCTGGGAATGGAAGCTGCCTGTGTCCCCCAGGACTGGACCCCAAAGCCAGGAGTGACTGGGAAGTAAAACGAAGAAACCGATACCCAGATGGCTACAGAGATCCTCTCTTGAGGAAAAGGATAGAGAGTGGCAGGCAGCAAACAGGATGAGCCTCAAGGCCTCATTCCCACACTCTTCCATGCCCCATCCTGAGGGGTGAAGCCCACAACTGTCGGACAGTATTACTGACAGGCATCTGCTGGGCACTGCGCCAGACCATGTAGGGTGAGGGAAAAGGTTCCCACGACTCCTGCTGTTTCTTAGCAGCTGTCATCTCCTTATCAGAGCTAGTGACAAGCGGGGGTCAGGGGAGCACGAAGCTGGAAACATGGATCAGCAGTCAAGATGTGCTGCTTTTGTAGAGGACCTGGGTTCCATTCCCAGCACCCACCCCAGCTGGTTCATAACTGTCTGTAATGTCAGTTCCAGAAGATTCAACACCTTTTTACAACCTCTGTGCACATAATTTTATATGGGCACAAGGAACGCACACACACAAACACATAAATTAAAAATAGATCTTTTTAACAGGAGGGATGAGGGATTGTAGAGATAACTTAATAGTCAAGAGCACTTGTAGACCATATGTGGTGGTGAATGTGTTTAATCCAAGCACTCTGCAGGCTGAGGCAGGCAGATCTCTGTAAGCTCATGGCCAGCCTGTTCTACAAAGTTCCAGAACAGCCAGGGTTACACAGAGAAACCTTGCCTCAAAAAAAGAAAATAGATGATAGATAGATAGATAGATAGATAGATAGATAGATAGATAGATAGAAATAAACAAAACACTTGTTGCTCCTGCAGAAGACTATGTTTTGTTCCCAGCAACCTCACGTTGGCTCACAACAATACTTAAGTCCAGTTCCAGGGAATCTGACACCGTCTTCTGGTCTTCAGAGACACCATGCACACACATCCAGTACACAGACATACACAGGCATACCTATAAAACAGGAAGATGACATACCTTCATCATTCATTTTACAACCATTTACTGATGCCCCATTCTACATCAAGCCCTAAGGCAGGCATTCAGGAGACCAGAAAGTGATATTTATTCTGCACCTAAGATAGGTCAGGCCCTGGGCTAGACATGGAGGATGGAGGAACTACTCTTTAGCACTCTCGCTTGGATCCCTAGGAAAGGAGCCACAAGCATTCTCCCAATTGCTCTCACAGTCCTATAAGATAAAGGCTCCTGTCTTCCAGGTGAGCAACCTCATTCACATACTTTAAGCAGCCTGCCCCCATTTACAACCCCTTCTGCCTAATTACATGCTCAGCCGTTGCCTGGCCTGTTTCCAGAAGAGGAAGAAGAGGGGGGAAAATGACACCCTGGGAAATCTAAGTGATGTGCCCTGAGCAAAAAAACCCAGCCTCCTCATTCCTGTGTGCTAACCTGAAAACACAGAGAGCATCTTCTGTTACAAGGGGCCTGCCTAATCTGTGCTTGTTCCATAGGAAGTGCCAGTTTGCTGAGCCCATGCCTTTCATGGAGTCACAGAGACACCTGGTGCCACCACTGCTTAGTGCCATGCACAGCCAAAGAAGTGGAAGTGTGGGAGTTCAGAGTTCACACCTTTCCTAAAGGACAAGTGCAGGAAGGAGGGGTGCTCACTTGTACAGACGCTAAGGGACCAAGCCTACTCCTGGAAGAAAGAACCCAGCCAGATCCACCTAGAAAAAGAGCACCCCTTCACCACCGCCCCAGCCACACTGTTTCATGGCTTCACAACAACCCAGGGCCTTCAGACAGAACAGTAACCAAAGCTTCAGTGACTGTAAGGGGGGTGATGTTAGCTGCTGAGTGCAATGAGTTAGCACACTACTACTGAATTCTACCAGAGCTTCAGACCCTGTCCAGCCCCTCCCTGACCTAGTGCAGTCTGAGTGGCCCTCTGGGAAAACTGAATGTCCAAAAGGCTGGCTCAGCCCAGGGTTCCTCCAGCCAAGCCTCTGGATCCAAGATGCTGGAAAGCAGTTCTCAAGCTCTGTGAATCCCAACACCGGGGCACTCGCTGCGGGCCTTGTGCTACCAAATGCTCTGATGAGGTAGTGAGTGATAAGGTTTGCTTCCATTTTACAGTTGACAGGAATAAATGAAGTGGCAAATACAGAGCAAAGTGAGAGGGTCAGAACTCAAAATCTTATCTACATTAGACTGAAAAACAAACGGGTCTTCTCAACAGTGCTCAAAAGAGGGACCAAACAAGGTGGCAGGCTTCTCCGTGCCCCCAGTCAGCAGAATGCCCTCTGCTGGAGCAAAATAGAGCCAGACAGTCAGTCCCCACTGGGAATACCCCTAACTTGGCTCTGGGAGACAGAATCAGGGGCCACTTTTAGAGAAGGGGAAAATGACAAGAGACCATGCTATTAAAAATAACCTAGAATTTGCCTGGAAATAACTCAGGGAGTTCGGCATGTCCTAAAAAGGCTTCCAGGCCTGGAACTCTAACAGATGGGGATGGGGGGGGGTGGAGATGAAGCCTGCTGCTGGTTAGCGACATCAGCTTTCTATCTTTCCCAACGGTTTAGAGAGCAGACCCTTCTCCCGGATGACAGGAATAATGGAGAAAGATTAAGGATCCCCCCCCCACCTCCAGTGAGTGAGGAGAAGTAAACTCTCATCTCTGTCCCCTTCCCCCAGACCAAGGAAAAGACAGTCCCTGAGGACAGCATCGATCCCAGTAATGGACACTTAAGTGTGGCTTACTCATTGGCCATGGGTGAAAATGCCCTTTGGCGGGAGGGAGTGGGAAGCTTTCTTCCTGTTCTCACCTCCTGTCACATGCAGTAAGAACCATGGGCATGGCACAGAAACACAACCAGATGCAAATGTGTCTAGCTACCAGGGGTCCTGAAAAAAAAATGGCAATCACCCCTCAGCCTCTCACGCTCCCTTGTCTTTCCCTGCTGCTGAGATTTCTGGAGTTGGAAATTGCCTGAAGAAGAAAGGAAGCAGCCTGGCATCTTTACTGGATCTTGCTGCTGCTGCTGACCATGATGGTGACAGCTGCCACCATTTCTTGCTACTGCTCAGTCTCTATTTTCCTGCCACTGTCTGTGACCAAGTCATCACTGAAGACTGCCAGGCCGCCTCAGCTCTTCTGCCTCCCTGCTGTGTTAAGCCACATCACTCCTGGCCTCCCATGCCCTGCAGTCCTCACACTGGCTCATGGTGATGCTTTTGACAGTAGCTATTTCTGCTTTCTCTCCTCTTTGCCTCCCATGACACCCTCAACCACTCTGACCATACACTCCTTCCCACTTATGCCGAGGCAGAATGCTCATACTCCCTTCCTGGAGCAGTTCACCTCCCCACCCCCACCCCATCCCCTGAGGTAGAATAGAGATGCAAGGCTGGAACAAGGATGCAAACTGAGGGGAAAAGCAGAAGGAAGAGGCTCTCTGGCAAGAATGTTGCTCTCTTAACTCATCCCCCAAGGCAAGACCCTGGGTCTGGGAACAAGACCAGGCAAAGCTTCAAGTTAGAGTGTGGGATGCCTGTGGGTAGAGTGCAGTTGAAGGCCTGAGAGATGGGTAGGTGAGGAGTTGGGAGAAGGGTAGCCCAAGGCTTAAGCCTGGGGACTCAGGGCGGGTACGGTGACTCACCAGCTCTGGGGTCGGGGCTGTAATTGTCGGTGCAGGGCCACCGAAAATCCGAATAGACTGCCAGGTTCTCCCTCCTTGCGTATGGCACCCATCACATCCAGATTGAAGGCGATAGCCCGTGGTAAGAGCAGTCCGGCAAGCAAGGAACTAAGAAGGTAGCAAATTCCGGGGAGCCGGAGGAAATCACACCTCGGAATCCTGGCCATGGGACCGACGCTCCGCGCTCTCCCTGCTAGTACGAGGAAATCGCGCGCCCCGAGCCCCAGGTCTCTCCAGGAGTGTTTCTAGCTTCCGAAATCTAGCTGATCTGTCGTAGTCTTCCAATCTTTCACCTCGGCACCCCTCTTCAGTCCGCCCCTCCGCTGCTCCAGGACCAGCTAAGTACAACTACCGCTTGCAATGGAACGTCTGCTTGCCTTGCGCTCCAGCCCCGGCTCCGGCTCCGCCTCTTCTCTGGGACACCGCCCCAGGCCCGCCCCTGCCCCGCCCCCTGCCCCCAGCCGCGGATAGAAACTTGGGCGGGCGACCCAGGGTCTGGGGATGCCCAGACCCGCAGCTCCGGGTGGGAACTAGTCTAGCACCCGCCGCACCCATTGCCTAGCACCGTGCCGCCACACCCTTGCTCTGCGCACGCCTCCTTTCTCCCCACCATTTCCCCAAAAAGTGAAGGTTGAGCCCAGAAATGCAGAGAGAAAGTAGAAGAATCACAGAGAATTGGGATGAGACTGAGAAGATAGTTGTACTGATTTAAAAAAAAAAACAGGGGACCGGAGAGTTCCTGGACCTCAATCTGGAGTCGCACAGCGCACCTCTTAGGCTGTAAAAATCAAACCGCTTCCCATGCAGTACAACCCACAAATAACGAAGGCAATGTTAGCAAGTCACAACGTCAGCATTCAGAGGACCAGAGAGAAGTAAAGGCACAGACAGAAAACACTCAGCAGGTGTGGAGCCTGGAGCAAATGGAGAGAAAAGGGAAACGAAGAACAGGAGGAAGGTCAAGAGTTATCTCGAAGTCTGCAGTGAAGTCAAAAGAAAGAGTAAAATAAGAAATGCAAATTAAACTGTGGAGAGGGACTGGAGCTAAAAGGGGGCAATAATGGAAGACATTAGACCCAAGAGACTAAGACATAGAAAGGGTGCATCCTGCTATCAAGTCCTTCTAGGGACTGGGTATTTCAAACACAGCAAAAAAGGATGGGAAACTGGGTATGGTAGGACACGCCTGTATTCCCAGCATTCAATAGGCAGAGTCAGGACAATCTCTGTCACCTTGGTCAGTTTTGTCTACAGGGAGAGTTCCAGGTCAGTCAGAGCTACAGAGTGTGACCCTGTCTCAAAATCTAAGATGGGAATGGGAAGCCAGGCTTGGTGACCCACACCTGCAACCTCTGCAGTGAGCAAGGTAGGAGGAAATCAGCAGGCTCTACAAAGCTAGGACTACATAGTGAATTTATCTCTGAATGAATCAACAGAAAGGGGCACACGGAGTTTTGGGCTACTTCAGGCAGGAGTTGGGTGATCTCCAATAGCCAGACCCTGTCTCAAAAAGAAAAAAGTTCTCCACAGAGACCCAAGGGCCTACTCAACGTCCCTTCCCTTCCCCCACTCTGGGGTAGAAGCAAAGGGAGGGGACTTTTTTCCCCATCTCCTTGCTATTTATAACTCTAATCAAGAAATGAGGCCAGGAGAAGAGATGGGAAATAATTTGGCAAACTAGTAGCTTCACAGCCTTCCACTTTGCCTTCTGGCTTCTCTTTCTTACTAGGCACTGGTCTTGGGTGCACCCCTCTCTGACCGCTTTGCCTGAAGTTCTAGTTTTACTCACCCCCTTGAGTATGTCACTCCAGAGATCTTTCTCAGACTATTTCTGTGTCACTACTGTCTCTACCTTCCAAATATCTCATGTCCTTGTGATCTTTATTAAAAGCTGCTTCTCCGGTGTCCCCTTATTTCTTTTCTCTGTTGGGGGTTATTCTTTGGCTCTTACTCTGATTGTGGGACAGTTTTGCCTCCAGGTCAGTTAAAATGCATGTGATAGTTTGGCCATCTTTGTGATGCCTGCAGGACTGTAGCATTCCTCTAAACAGGTGCTATGAAAGATACATGCATTCTACCTTCAGCGACCCTGTGTTTCCTCTCCAGTGTGTTTGTGCCTCAGAGCTCCAGAAAGGAGATCATGCAAACACGCAGAAGGGCATGACTGGGACGGAACCCAGGACTGATGACTCCTCCCCGAGTCTCTGACTCAGGTCAAAACGCCTTTAGAGTTCCAACTGCCTTCCTTTCTGCACCTGCAGTTTGGCTTGCCTCTGTCTGCACTCCACCAGCTTTCCATAAATCCAAAGCTGAAATCAGATGCCAAGAATCTGCTTCTGACCTCCTCTGCCCAAATATTTGAGAAGTCACCTCACCCGCCACAGGAGGAAGAAGCAGAAAATAAGAGAGATTGGTCACCCAAAATTAGCCTGGCTATAAATAGTGGGGCAAGAGAGGGAGAGAACACACAAGACCACTAAACCAGCTTAGTAATGAAGACAAATATATTTCCCTAAGGGATGATCCAGAATGTTGCAGTGCTGAGCTACACTGTAGGTGAACAGACTTGAAGAAACTAGAGAAATCCAGAGGGTCAGGGAAGACCCGCATTAAACATTGGGTCAGGAAACGTCTTCCATTTGAGTTTAGAGATTAGCAAAATTAATAAGCTGTGTTCAAAGCTGCACTCCTTCACTGCAAACCCTCATAGACAAGATCTTCAGTGTGACTAGACTATACAACCAAATCCAAAAGAGCTCAGGGCTGGGACGTAGCTCAGTGGAAGAACAACTACCTAGCATACACAAAGTCATAGATTATGAGCCCCAACACCACAGAAACAAAAATACTGCATTGGTAGCATTGACGTAGCACTCTCAAAATGGCAGAACTATAATGTTTGCCAGGAGATAAAGACAGAGGGGTGAATCCGAGTATTAAGGAGAGGCTCAAGGGAGCTCCTTCAGGATGGCAGGCTCTGTGTGGTGGTGGTGAAATGCACACATACATGGGGCAAAGCCGCACACTACTACAATCGTGAACTCACATGTAAATGATGTTTTTGAAAATGGATGCGTCTTGCAGGTTGTTAGTAGTACTGTACCAATGTTGCTTTCTGGTCCTGACATCACACTGCCATTGCATATTCCCAGGCCTTTGTGCACTACTTTTGAAATTTTCTCTTAGTCTAAAGTTATTTCAAAATATTTTAATTGAGAAGTGTCTGTACCCAAGAAAGACATTAGCAGTTTTCTCCTGTCCCCTCGCTAATCCCTGAACACATTCTTTACCTGTGTCTGGAACACAATTTTTTCCAGCATCACAGAACACATGTTTTCCTGTTGTTATCTCTAACTTCTAAGCAAGAACTTCCAGAAGGCCCACTCCACAAATCACTTTTCCCTCCACCCGGCCAGGCAACAAAGGCTTGGAGTGTGTGTCAAGGGTCACCCTTTCTCTCCACAACACACATCTTGAGGACTTTCTCACTCACTCCACCCATCTCTCCAGCACTGGAAGGCTCTGCCAGCCTCTGAGTTCTGGCAGTAGCCAAAGCTCATACGGTGGGAGTGGCTGGGAAAGAAAGAACATAAATGTGACTGAGTGAAGTCTATAGGGAAATGGCTTGACCATTCTGGTCTTTGAGGACCCAAGAGAAACTCTTGCATCTTGGAGAGAGGGCCCAGGGGTCATTTCCCACAGGGAGCCATTTAGACCGTCTTAAGGGCCCCTTTTCTTTGAGCTCTGGCTTTAGGCCAATATGTGGAATTTGGCCACGCTGCCAACAGCCCCCTCTCTTGAAGTCCAGCCAGACTTCCCAGTATGTGAAGCGTTCGTTCGAGCATTCTCCACTCCCTGCTCGGCCTCCCTCAGTCCTCATCCAACCTCTAAACACTGAGCAGTTCCCAGCCAGCGCTAAGGTTTGGCCTACATGCTTCATTTGGAGCTTGTTCAATAAAGCTCACTCTGAGAGAAATCTCAAAGAAACAAGGGAATAGTGGGAAAAGAGGATCATGGAGCTGCATTCATTATTCTAAGGGAAAATAAACCAGGTATAAAATCATAGAGAGAAATGAGCAGAATGAGATGTCAAATTCATTTTTATTTTACTTCGTTTACTTGGGGGCGATTTGGGAGTTTGATTGGTTGGCTGTTGTGGGTTCTGTTTGTTTATTTGTTTTTGTTTTTGAAGCCAGGGTCACACAGGCAACCCAAGATGTCCTGGAGCTCCTTTCTGTAGGCCAGGCTGGCCTTAAGCTTGTGGCAAGCATCCTGCCTTGGTCTCCAAAGAACTTGGATTACAAGTGTGAAACATACCACCAAATTTAAAACTTCAGGGTATTTATCGAGAGAGGGAGCTCAGGATAATGTGCTACATGGAAGACTCCTGCAACCCCAACACTCAAAAGGGAGACTGGGGGACTCTAGGGTAAGCTGGCTAGCTAGACTAACCAGAATTGGTGATCTTGGGGTTTACAAAAGACCCCTCCTCAGTAAACACAGTGGAGAACCACTGAAGAAGGCACTCCCTGTCAACTTCCAGCATACATATATACATCTCATGAACCCTCACAACACTCAGACCCAAGCATGTACATGCATATTAAGAAGAGAGAGGGAAGAGGGGAGAAAGAGGGATGGAGTGGGGAGAGGTAAAGGGAAAGGAGGGGGAGTTTTAAATAGAGGAGTCATCCTCTGCCGATGCATGCATGTTGTGTCCACTTTCACCAAAGTCAGGTGAAGCGAATGAGTTTCAGATACAGCAGAAACTGGAGTCAGACCATAAACAATAAGGATCTAGCGAATACCAGCTGGAAGATAACCCTGTGGAGATCAGTTGGGATTTTCAGGTATAGGTATCCCACATGCACTGTCCAACTCTGGGACAGCAGAGCAGCCAGTATGTGGGGAAGAAGGACAGAGACTGATGTCTGCAGGATCCCGGCAGTGTCTATTGTGAGTGTCAGGAAGTTGGGCCAAGTCGGGTGTGGGGAATACAAGATGATCCTGACACTCTGTCTGAGTCACTCCTGAAATTCCCAGTATCAACCCCTCTCATAACCCCCACCTTCTTAACCCATGCCTCCGTTCCAGCACCCCTGCCCACCCAAAACCCTCTCTCAAATGCCTAAGCTTTGGGAGTAAAGCAGCAGGCATCTTCTATGTCTGTTTTGCTTGCTCACTGCAGTTAGAAGGAGAGCCAGAGCCAGAGGGGGCAGGGAGGCCTGGGCCACACTGCTCTGGGATGTCCTCACTCTTCCCGCTCCTATTGATCAGCCCTTTCTATAGAGCACCCTTTCCCAAAAGCTCCTTCCCTGCCAGGATTCCCGCTGTTGTTGCTGCTCCTGCTGTTCCCATTAATTAATTGATTAATTATTTATTTATATCCTGATCACAGCTTCCCTTCACTCTCCTCCCAGCCGCTCCCTCTCACCTCACCTCCCTCCATCCCCCTCCCTTTCTCCTTAGAGAAAGACTCCCACGGATATTAACCCACCTTAGCATATCAAGTTGCTGTAGGGCTAGAGACATCTCTTCTCCAACTGAGACTGGACAAGGCAGCCCAGTTAGGGGGAAAGGATGTAGTCAGAGACAGCCCCTGCTCCTGCTGTCAGGGGTCCTACATGAAGACCAGGCTGCACACCTGTTACATACGTGTGGGGGCTTTAGGTCCATCCCTAGGTCTGGTTGGTGGTTCAGTCTCTGTGAGACCCTATGAGCTCAGATCAGCTGCTTCTGTAGGTTTTCTTGTGGTGTCCTTGACCTCTCTGACTTCTCCAATCCTTCCCCCGACCCCACCCCCTTCCACAAGATTCCCTGAGCTCTGCCTATTGTTTGGCTGTGGGTCTCCATCGATTGCTGGGTGAAGCCTCTCTGATGTCAGTTATGCTAGGCTCCTGTCTGCAAGTCTAGCAGGATACCATTAATAGTGTTGGGGTGAGAATGTCTAAGACTGGAGATGGTGGGAAGTAAAGGAAACAATCATTCCTCCATTGCTAGTAGGAGTGCAAACTTGTACAACTACTCTGGAAATCAATTTGTCAGTTTCTCAGAAAACTGGGAATAGTTCTACCTGAAGACCCAGATGTACCACTCCTGGGTATGTACCCAAAAGATGTTCCACCATCCCACAAGGACACTTGTTCAACTATGTTCATAGCAGCTTTATTCATAATATTCCAGAAATTATTATATATAAATATTCCAGAAAACTGAAAACAACTAAGATGTCCATAAACCAAAGAAAGAATAAAGAAAATGTGGTGCATTTACACAATGGAATATTACTCAGCTATTAAAAAAAACAATGACATCATGAAATCCGCAGGCAAATGGATGGAACTAGAAAAGATTATCCTGAGTGAGAAAACCCAGACCCAGTAATACACACATGGTATGTACTCACTTATAAGTAGATATTTAGCTATAAAGTACAGGATAACCATGCTATAACCCACAGACCCAAAGAAGCTAAAAAACTAAGGAAAGCCTACAAGCAGATATTTGAATCTCACCGAGAAGGGGAAATAAAACACGTGTCAGGAATGGAGGGAGGGTGAGAACAAGGTGGGAAAGAAGGTGAAGAAGGATCAAGTGTGGAAAGGACAGAGGGAGAGAGAATGGGAATCAGTAGGTGGTATCTCTGGGAAGAACTAGAAACTTAGGACAATGAAAACTCCTAAAAATCTATGAGACTGACCCAAGCTAACACTCCTAGCAATAGGGGATATGGGACCTAAAATGGCCACCACCAGGAACCAGGCAAGACTCCCAATGGAGGGAGGGGGACACCAGCCCAGCCACAAAACCTTCAACCCAGAATTTATTCTGCCTACAAGGTGTGCAGGGATAAAGATGGAGCAGAAACTGAGAAAATGGCCAACCAATAACTGGTCCAACTTGGGACCCACACCATGAGAGAATTCCAGGATTCCCTTTAGCTCACATCCAACTAAGTCCCGCCCTGCCCCCCAGAGTCTCTCCCGTGATCTATGCAATATGGATTCAGGCTTTAGAATTAGCCTGGGTTTGTATCCATCACTTAACTGCTCTCCCTACCTCATATTCTACACATGCATATTAGCATGGACAGCAATTCTCACAGGATTGTTCTAGGGGATAAATGAACACACAGTGTTTGGCCTATTATGAGTGCTCAGAAAATGTTTATGATATGCATAAAGGTATTTAGATACATACATACTATCCAACATTTTTGTTTAGCTTTTGTGTGTATTTAGTCTGGGAATTAAACCCAGACCTCTGAGCATTCGAGGCAAGCACTCCACCACTGAGCTACCAGTCCAGTCCCTACTTAAAAATGTTTTCAATTTTATTTCCTTTTGTGTTTATTTATTCACCCCACTTAAAAAATTTTATAGGGACTTAGAATGATGGCTCAGCAGCTAAAACCTTTTAATACTCTTCCAGGGGACCTGAGTTCAGTTCCCAGGACCCCATTAGGTAGGTGACTTACAACTGCCTTAAATTCTAGCTCCAGGGGATCAGGTGCCATCTTCCAGCCCCCACTGGTACGGTGTTCACACACACACACACACACACACACACACACACACAATAAAAGTGAGAATAGAAGTTTCTAAATGTGATATTGACAGTTAATGCTTCTTCTCACTCACCTCCCAGAGTATAAGACACCATTCTTCAAATGGCTGAATGAGGGCCAGCAAGACCTGAATTTCATCCTCAGGACCCGTATGTTAAAAAGAGAGAACTGACACCCTAACGCTATCTTCTGACCTAAGCGTGAATCCCATGGTATGCATCGCCACCACACACACACACAAAATAAATAAAATCGCTGGATGCACCAGTGGGTCAATAATTCACACTCTGATTAAGAAGCCGAGAATACTCTAATCTGTCCTGCATCCATTGTCCCTGCTGGTAGATGCAAGCTATCAACTTCAGCGCCATAACTCAGAAAATGGGTAAGTCTTAGACACGGATTGGCCCACGGTCCTCAACTGTGGATGCACTTTGGAGATGATGGATAGATACAGACAGACAGACAGACAGACAATCCTCTGGAGAATTTAATAAATTGGGGGTCAGGTTTTTTTTTTAAACTGGGAGGAGTATTGCTATGTAACCCAGTCTAGACCTCCCCATTCTTCCACCTCAGCCCCCTGACAGGTATGTATCAGTGTGTGCCACAGATGACAGCACTTTTACAAACTCATCAATGTTGGTCTAATCTTTAGCCAGAGTTAAATATTAGTCTAATCACCTTAGTTTGTTAACAGTAAAACTGAAGTTCAGAATGAATAAGAAAATTTGGCCAGCATGTCTCCACATTCGGTTTCGTTTGGTGTGTGTGGGGGTGGGTGGGTGGGTGGGTGGTTTGTGTATTTTTGCGTTGACACAGGGTCTCTCTACATAGTCCTGGCTGCCCTGAAGTTTGCTCTGTAGACTAGGCTGGCCTCAAATCCACTGACATCCTCCTGCATCTGCCTCAGGTGTGCTAGGATCAAAGTGGGCCACCACACTGGGTATGTGCACACTTGTAATGCAGCCCACAGCCCCAGTCGCTTGTGGCACTGAAGCAGAGGTTCCTGGATTCCAGGCCACCCTGAAAAGCACAAGGAGCCTAGAGACAGACAGACAGAAATGCTGACACTGACAGAGACCCATACAGAGAGACAGAGAGAGAGGAGGGGGGAGGGAGGGTGGGAGAGAGGTTGTAACAAGAGCAATGAATTGATGGTGTTTATAGTTTTTCTCATTGGAATCCAGTCCTGGAAGCATTCCTCCTTAGTCGGAGAGCGCTGTATAATTTACCTTTCACTTTGACAGTAGCACTTAATGCTTCTGCCACCACTAAACTGGGTTTGCATTCCCTGACCACAAAAGGACAGGGATGGATTTGCGCGTTCGCCACTCGCTGCCCGCAACACTAGCAAAGCTCCCTAGAAGGCTGCTTGAGGTGCCTAAAATGATCAGTGATCACCCAGAGCTGAGGGGACCTCGGTGGAGCAGTGAGAAGACAAGAGGGCTGGGAAAGAATTGAAAGCATTCTCTTCTAGGGAGAGGAAGCGGGGAATCCACTGAGAACCGGCCGGCACCGCCAGGAAGTAAGGTGAGGGAAGGAAAAGAATTTCAATGAGTTCAGAGAGCTTCTGCTACCCCAGTAACAGAATCGTAGAGAACAGCATGAGGACACCAATCCTCTCAAAACCTGACAGCCACAGCATGTGAAAACTGACTCTTCAACATAACTAAATACAATGAGCGTTCCCAACTCGGAAAGCTGAGACCCATTAGAGAACAGCTCAGCCCCCCGACCCACCCAACTCTCCACTTCCCTCTTTTAGCTCAATACCAACTACCCAATGCCAAAAGAGGGAGGCTCCCGCGTCACGTGACGCGGCGATCACGTGACTCCGTCTCGGGTGAGCCAAGGCGGTACAGTCCAGTTCCCGCAACCTTAGGGAGGGGCCCGTCGTGCCCACACCCAGCCGGACTCAACCATGCTGTCCCGCTTGCTCAAAGAACACCAGGCCAAGCAGAATGAACGCAAGGAGTTGCAGGGTGAGCTCAGTGTCCCGTCGGCCGCTCCCGGCTGCGGCCTAGCTTCTTCCGGAAGCCGGGACCTCGGGTAACCTCCCAGATCAAGGGGAGGGCGCCGACTAGCGGGCAACCCGAGTACCGGACAGTGAATTGGGGGAGGGACTTCTGGTAACTCCGTCCACTTGGCTCCGCTCGGGTCCCTTCGGCTCCTCCCCTAATCCCGCCCAGGCGGCGTCTGAGCCCCGCCCCTAGCTCGTGACACGTGTTGCTAATTGGCCCAGCCAGCTTCTCACCCCGGAAGTGGGAGGAATTGGGGTCCGCCCAGTAAGTGGCTGGGTTCCAGTTGGCCGCACAGCTAAAGCAGTGAAGCTCGTCTTTGCTCAGGCCTAGACTGGGAATCTTGGAGTTGCCAATCCATTGCCCAAAGTAGTGGAGAAAGGGTGTCTGAAAAGAGTCCTTGGCGTACCTGATGGAGTCCTTTCCCTTCTCAGGTTGCCAGTTTCCTTGCCTCCAAAATAAAGGGGTTTATTTTGTTTATATATGGGAGGCTCTTTTAAGTGGTCAGACATCGGTTGGCAGTTCCCAGAACAGTATCAAGTGCATGAGGACCCATTAGCACCACCTTCCAAATAGGAAGTTTGCTCCAATCCCTTTCCCCCTTCCCCAGAGAAGAGGAGGCGAGAGGCCATCACTGCAGCGACCTGCCTGACAGAAGCATTGGTGGATCACCTCAACGTGGGGTATGAACCTCTTCCCTCCGTTCTGGTTTCCTCCATCCACGTGACCTAGTAACTCCCCTGACCTGTCTCCTCCCCCTAGAGTAACTTCAGGGAGATTCTCAGCTTTGACTCTCCAACGCTGATGCTGATGGGGGCGACAGCTGCAGCGGTTGGGAAAACAGAATTCCCCTCCCCACACTAACTTCCCTGGCACAACTCGATGCCATCTGTTCAGCTCGACTCACCCTCTTTTGTCCAGCTGTCACTTGGGTGGGAGGGAAAGACAACCTCTTTCACCACATACCCTCTTTCCTTCCTCACCTCCTACTCTCTGGCAAGCCTTCGAGACAAATGGCAGGAACAAGATGGCACAGCTGGTTGAAGTAAGGGAGAGCCTCAGCCAAGAGCTATAACAAAACCAGGCTGTCTCTTCCTTTCCTTCTGGGTCTCCAGGGATGGACCCTACCCCCAATCTCAACCCTCAATGATGACCAGTGATATCCAAAGACTTGGAAGGATTTCCTGGCCCTGCATGACTCATAAGAGTGCAGAGATGGTGATCTGATAGTCTGTCTATGGGAAGAGAAGAGGCACATACTATGCCTTCCGCCCAGGGCAAGTGACAAGCTTGGTTGCAAATCTAGAGACTGAGTCATCCAAGAGAGTCATGCAGGGGTTGGGGTCATTTCCATTACTCATCTTGAGGGGAGATTAGGGGAAAGAATGGCTGTGGTTGGGCCTCCAGTCTCCTTTGTCTCCAGACAGCTCTCTTCTCTGGTGTTCCCACACTGGCACGTCCTTTGCTACGTTTATGAGGCTGGCCAGACTTCTCTCTTTCTGTTTACTTGCTAGATGCCACCCCACATTCAAAGCTTAGAGGGCAGCTAAGCCAAATCCAGATTAGAAAGGGTTTTGTGTTGCTACCCACAGCTCCTATTCTCCAGAAAATAAAACAAAGGCTTAGTTTATCTCAACCCTTGTCAGGTGCCCTACCCACTTTCTTGAACTCCCCCCTCCCCAGCCCTTTGCCTCCTCTACCCCCACACATTCCAGTGGATAAGGGCACCGGATGTGGAGTCTCCTGACTGACCTAGTGCTTTGGAATAGGGAATGAAAAGGTCATCTGCTAGTAAGAGAGGGAACACTGGTTACATAAAGGGGGAAGTGAAAACCCGTGGAGGAAAACGGAGCACCGGCCTCCTTATAGTGATGCTTACCACAGCCAGCGCCTTGATTGAGCTGAAAAGCCGTGTAAGCACTGGGCTGTGTGGGTGGGTGGAAGGGAGAGTTGGGTGTGATGGTGAATGCCTATATGCCTTAGAATCAATCCCAGCACTTGGAGTGTAGATGCAGGAGGATTAGATCAAGGCCAGCTTTATCCACATATCAAATTGGGG
This sequence comes from Micromys minutus, assembly GCF_963924665.1. NCBI lineage: Eukaryota > Metazoa > Chordata > Mammalia > Rodentia > Muridae > Micromys > Micromys minutus. The sequence goes on from NC_137957.1 coordinate 6,009,031, forward strand.
TCATCCTGGGCTACATAAGACCCTGTCTCAAAAAGGGGGCTAGGAAGAGCCAAGAAAATCTCTTGGGGTAGGCTCATTTAACCCAGGGTTCCTAAGGAAGGGTGTACTCTCCCATCCTACCCCAGATTCAGGGAGGGGCCTGATTCCCTTTGCAACTTCTTGCAGAGCTCCCTGGGCTTCAAATCACTGCCAGATATGTCCTTGCTGCTGGGTTTTCCCACGCTCCCTTTTCCCTCCCAGCTTCTTCCTCAGGGATGTCCCCCCAGGTTAACCTTCCCTGCCCCATCTCAGCTGCAAAAACTTGAGAGGATAGGAAATGGTATGTTTCTAGTCAGCTCCCAACTTGGCTTTTCTGGGAACCCTGGGATTGGAGGAAGGACCCTGCTTCATTTGGGTCACACCCAGAGAAGGCCAGAGTCCCAAGGCTTCCCCAGTCCCCCCTCCTGACCCATCTCCCACCACTGTAATAGGCTGTTGCCCCTGAAAAGCACCCAGTATGAGCTGGATGAGCTAACATACCCCCTCGTCCAATCCTTAGTGTAGCCCAGGCCTACATGAACCAGAGAAAGCTGGACCATGAGGTGAAGACGCTACAGGTTCAGGCTGCTCAGTTTGCCAAGCAGACAGGCCAGTGGATTGGAATGGTGGAGAACTTCAACCAGGCGCTTAAGGTGGGCAACGCTCAACACATCACTGTCTTTAACTGAACCCCCATTGGCTCTCTCCATTCTCATAAATACCTCAGACCTAGGGTTAATGAGGAAGTGAGGATTGTCCCAGAAACTCCTATGGTTGTGGTATCAGAAAAGCTAGAAAGAAGAAAGGCAGGATCTCAAGATACAGCTCTGTGACATGTTCAGGGCCCTAGTAAATGTCTGGGTTTGATCCCTAGCACTACAAAAATAAAAGTACTCAGAAAACCCTGAGTGTGGTACATGGACTAGTACTACCATCTAGTCTGCAGGCTGATGCAAGAGATAGCTTAAGCCCAGGAATTAAAGCCAGCCTGAACAACACTGTAGTAATTCATCCCAAAAGGAAGGCAGACAGGCTAGAAAGATGACTCAGTGGTTAAGAGCACTGACTGCTCTTCCAAAGGTCCTGAGTTCAATTCCCAACAACCACACGGTGGCTCACAAACATCCGCAGTAGGGATCCAATGCCCTCTTCTGGTGTGTCTGAAGAAAGTGACAGTGTACTCATATACATATAATAAATACATCTTTAAGGAAAGCAGACAGAAAAACAGTTGGAGGGTCTGAGTAAGCCACCTCAGTTGGGAGCTAAAATCCACCCACCCTGATTCCTGGCCTCAGTCTTGTCTCCCCTTTCTCAGGAAATTGGGGATGTGGAGAACTGGGCTCGGAGCATCGAGCTGGACATGCGCACCATTGCCACTGCGCTGGAATATGTCTACAAAGGGCAGCTGCAGTCTGCACCATCCTAGACTAAAACCCACCCCTTCGACTTTACTTCACCCTTCTGGACTGGAGGGAGAGAGTGAGCCATGAATAAAAACATAAGTGTCCATTCTGTGTGGTGTGTTTGAAAGCATCACTAGTGCCTGTGAGGCAGTGGGAAGTCTGAGGTTGCTCCACTGTGGGGCAAGTGCCTTTTGTTGGAGGGTACCCCTACTCTAGCTTGGGCCTGGTGCAGGTACCTTTGGGTGAGCAGAAAGTAAGTTCCCCATGCCTGCCCAAAGGTGAGGGGTCTCTGCCGGAAACTTCCTGCTTCCAGATCTCAGTTTCCTGCAGAGCAGAATTAAGGCAGGAAGCAGACCTAGCGAGTCTCAGCTCTGGCTCTCTGCTCTGCCACATGCTCATGTGCCCTTCCAGGCTGCTGCTAAGCAGTGTCATGAGTCTGGGCCAGGTGGGAGATTAATTCTTGGGGGCACTTTAGGACTGAGAAGGAAGAAAACTGGCAGATCCAGGGCCACCCACAGAGAGGGCCAGCTGCCATCCTTGGTCATCCCCCCTCCTAAGAAACAATAGCATAGATGGTTAGGAGCCCAGGCTGAGAAAGACAGCCTGGGGGTTAGGGGGTGGAGCCTGAGCAGAACTGCCCTCTGCTAAACCTAACTTCAGCCAGGCCTCAGCCTCTTAGCTCCTCCTCCTCATCGCTGCCGTCATCCCCCAAACCTAGAGACACTTAACACTCCTTGTCCACAGCGAGAGTCCACCCACTCCAGACTTTGGCCTTAGCTGTAGCTAGCTAGTGTGGGATCCTGGGAAATCTAGGAGCAAAGTCTCCTAGGCAGAGCGGAAAAGCCTGCCAGCTTTCCCCAGAGGTAAGTGATGGTGGGAACAAGGATGCTATAAAAAGCCTAGCTAAGGATGGCTGAGAGTGGTTGTTCGAGCTTTAGGCTTCAAACATTGTCTTCATGTCATCTCCACAACACGGAGATGGGCCTGGTGGGTACTGTAACCCAGTTTACTAAATGAGAAAACAGGTTCCAAGATAGACTGAAGATGTCCAGTCTCACAGTGATACTGAGGCTACCAGGACTGAAATGAAGGGCTCTTGGTTCCAAAAGCAAGGCAAGAATGCATTTAGAGGGTTTTGATGTTCCCAGCTTAGTAGGAGAATAGTAATTCAGGTCCCTCAGCTCTCACAGTAATAGGTCTGCCCATAGGACCAGCTCAGGTTTATTTCATTAGCTACAAAGAGAGTGTTTGCCCACATCTGTTTTACACAATAAGTCAAGCTTGCCAGTCCTCTGTCAAGAATATAGTTTCTTGGTTTGTCTGCTCAGACCAGACATTTCCAGCTAAGTAAATGTTAGGGGTTAAGGCTAAAGGGGTAGAGGAAATGACAAGTTTTCCTGCCCAGCCTAGGCTGCCCTCAGCAGGTCGTCTCATCTCATCATGTGGCTGCCTCTGCTTCTGGGTGCCTTGCTGTGGGCAGCACTGTGGTTGCTCAGAGACCGGCAGAGCCTGCCGGCCAGCGATGCTTTCATCTTCATCACTGGCTGTGACTCGGGCTTCGGTCGCCTTCTGGCACTGCAACTTGACCAGAAGGGCTTCCAAGTCCTGGCCAGCTGCCTCACCCGCTCTGGGGCAGAAGACCTACAGCAGATGGCCTCCTCCCGCCTCCACACCACACTGCTGGATATCACTGATCCCCAGAATGTCCAGCAGGTTGCAGAATGGGTGAAGACACGTGTTGGAGAAACTGGTAAGTATATTGGAGACCCCAGGAGCCTGGTCTGTACAGCAATCCCAGGACTCCTCCCCAAAACCCCTCCCCGTGTCTGTCATCTTCCCACAGGGCTTTTCGGTCTGGTGAATAATGCTGGTGTAGCTGGTATCATCGGGCCCACACCATGGCTGACACAGGATGATTTCCAGAGAGTGCTGAATGTGAACACATTGGGCCCCATCAGGGTCACCCTTGCCCTGCTTCCCTTACTACAGCAGGCCAGGGGGCGGGTAGTCAACATCACCAGTGTCTTGGGCCGCATAGCAGCCAATGGCGGGGGCTACTGTGTGTCCAAGTTTGGCCTGGAGGCCTTCTCTGACAGCCTGAGGTGAGGGTGCACAGCTCCAGGCCTTTCCCGGAGAGGGGCAGGGATCCTACTCAAACAGACTCATCAGTTGGTGACCCAGGCTAAAGGACAAGTGGGGATGACACAGAGATGAAGAGCAGACAGGGCCACAGGTGAAACCCCAAGCTTTATCACGTACAAACTTTGTGTCCTTAATTTACAGGAGTGTGTGCATGCAGGTGTTTAGTTTCTGAGGCAAGTCTCACTGTGTTGCCCTGACTGGCCTGGAATACTGGGCAGTCCTCCTACCTCAGCCTACCGAGCCACCACACACCCAATTAGGTTGCTTCTCGGTGTTTTGGTTTTGTTGTTTTTCTTCCAATTCTGTTAAGTCAGAGTGAGACTTGCCTTATGGGGTTCAGAGTAAAGTGAGCTGTGTGCAAGAACCCAGCAGTGCTTAGATGTTAGGGAAAGCCTCCCGTCAGTCTGTTTAGCTGGCTTTGACAGATCACACACACACACACACCCTTATTTGCTGCATATACACATATGCATGGGCACCATAGCACACATGGGAGTCTGGACCCTCCTGAGGTGATGATTAATGGCAAAAGGCTTTGTCCTAGGAATCATCTCGCCAGAATTGCATGTCACCATTTACAGTAGAAGAACTAGTATTTCATTCTCTCAACCATTCTATATAAACTATAGAGCTACTTGAGAGGAGTTTGGAGACATGCCCGAAGTCAGGTCTGCGCCTCATTCTTCTGTTTTGTGAGGCATGGTGTCACTGTGTAGCTTAGACTGGCCTCGAACTCACAGACATATGCCTCCACTGAGGGCTTACATAACCTTTTAAACAGTAATAGTCAAAGCTGGTGAGACAGAAAAGAGCTAAAGAGGTCAATGGAGGTGGTAGAGTCTAAACTTGGGGCAGAAGCCCAGGTGGGTCCAGTGAAGTCCAGCTAGTGAGGAAGGCTGCCTTTGTCACTTCATTGGACAGATAATCTCCTTGTCTCCTTTGTTCCCTTCCCCCTCTTTATCTTCCAGTCAGCATCATGGGACACTTTGGATCTCTGCACAGGCCAGGCCAGGGCAGTGGAATATACACCCACTTCACCCACCAAGTCATCTACCAGCTGATACCAGTCTAGGTCCCTTGCTCCTAGTACTGCAGACTCGGTCTTCTGTTCTGGGAGATAGAGAATGGGACTCTAGATCAAGAACTGGCAAACTGCAGTTACCAACCAGATGAGCTCAGCTGCCTTCAGACTAATAATGGTTTTAACACATTTTAACAGTTACATTGTAAATGGTTATATTAGCACATTCGCAGATCTTTAATTCCAGCACTTGGGGCAGAGGCAGCAGTAGTTCTGTGAGTTCCAGGCAAATCTGGTCTACATAATTAGTTCTGGTCCAGCCAGGATTACATGGTGAAACCCTGTCTCAAAACTAAAAAATAATTCCTTTTGTCTGGCCTGTAGTATCTCAAAATTTACTATTTAAAAAAAAAAAAAGTAGGGGCTGGAGAAATTGCTTAGCAGTTAAGAGCACTGACTGCTCTTCCAAAGGTCCTGAGTTCAATTCCCAGCAACCACATGGTGGCTCACAACCATCTGTAATGGCATCTGATGCCTTCTTCTGATGTCTGAAGAAAGTGACAGTGTATTTACATAAATAAATAAATCCTTTTTTAAAAAAGAAAAAGTAGGGGACAGGGTGGATAGGGAGACTGCTGGATGTGTAATCGTGAGAACCCACACCCAAGCAACACGATGGCCTCTTCTGGCCTTCATGCACATGTGCACACACCTGAAGGAACAGGACGCTAAGGCACAAGGGTCCTGAACTCTAGTCTGGGCTACTTGAGCAGCATGAGGCTTTAGACTGGACCCTGAGCACCACCACCCACAAAAAGCTTGCTGGGCATTGGTCTAGATCACAGAATAAAATACACAGGAGAGAGGTGCATAGTGACGCCTAACGGTGATCCCAAAACTACAAGATCTTGTCTACACGTACACTCCAAGCATGGTGGTCACACACTTGTAGTCACCAATTTCAAGGTCAGCCTCTACCACATACCAAGTCCAAGCTGCTTGAGAACCAGCAAAAAGGCTAAGCCCTTAAGAGCACTTTGCTTCCAAGCCTGACACCCTGAATTCAGTGGACATACTTGATAGGAGAGAACTAAGTTGTCTCTGACTTCCACACATGGCCAGTGGCACACACATACATAACGTAAATACAAATTTTTAAATAAAAGAAAATTTGAAGATTAGCCTAAATTACATAACAAAACCCTGTCTCATAAAATAAAATTCTAAAAAAAAAAAAAGAGAGAAGCCAGACATGGTGGCGTGCGCCTTTAACTCCAGCACCTGGGAGGCAGAGGCAGACTGATCTCTGAGTTTGAGTTCTGGAGGAAGAGCAAGAAACAGGAAAACTAACATAATGATAACACATGGGAGGTAGAGACATAAGTTACCAAGAGTTCAAGGTCATCCTTGGCTACGTAGAGAGTTCAGAGCTAGCCTGGGCTACACAAGATCCTGTCTCAAAAAAGCAAAAGAGAGATGACTCAGGTTTAGTTCCCAGCACCTACAAGGTGGCTCATAATAGCCCATAACCCCAGTAATGACTTCTGACCAATGATGGCTCCTGCACACATAGTGCACCATGCAGCCATACACAGACAGATAACCAACAAATCTTCTTTAAAAATACAAGGAAAACATGCTCAACTATACCTCACCCTAGGCTGGTATTGATGTGGTTCAGTTGCTTACCTACCATACACAGGCCCTGGGTTTTATCCTCACTGCCAGGAAGTAAAAACAAAAACCCTCTGTGTTCCAATTCCAGGCCAACCAGCAATAGCCTTCCCAGTCAGGACACATGTCCCTACACTATGACACCTTTCTATCTTAGATGCCACAGTTATGAAAACCTAGGTTAAAACACAGTAACCTCTCTGCCCACCCTCCAGGCGGGACGTGGCTCCGTTTGGAGTACAAGTCTCCATTGTGGAGCCTGGCTTCTTCCGAACCCCAGTGACAAACCTGGAGAGTCTGGAGAACACCCTGAAGGCTTGTTGGGCCCGGTTACCTCCAGCTACACAGGCCCATTATGGGGAAGCCTTCCTCACTACTTGTGAGTAGTTGGGGCCATATTGGGTGCATGACAGGGATAAAAGAGAGGGCCAGAAAGGTCAGACCTCGTGGGGAGGAAAGGGGCAGGCAGAGAGGATATTGTCACTTCCTGAACCTGGCAATCAGCCCAAGGATCTAGCATGGGATGGAGGAGAGGCAGTATGAACGTGCACACTAACTACAGCATCTTCCAAGCTACAGATCTTCAAGTGCAGCGCCGCATCATGAACCTGATTTGTGACCCAGACCTAACAAAGGTGACAAGCTGCTTGGAGCATGCCCTAACTGCACGTTACCCGAGAACACGCTACAGCCCAGGCTGGGATGCCAAGCTGCTTTGGCTGCCCGCCTCCTACCTTCCAGCCAGTGTAGTGGATGCTGTGCTCACCTGGGTTCTTCCCCAGCCTGCCCAGTCAATCTACTGATTCCAGCTTTACAGCAAGAGACTGATTCTGAAAGGCAAGGCTACTATTTCTGTCTCCTCCTGGGGCTGGCTGGTTTCTGACACAAATTAGGCTCTCAATAAATATGTATTGCTTTAAATAAAAAAGCAGGTGTACAAAAGAAATGAAGTTGCCCTTGGGAGCCTGACAAGATTTAAGTATCTAAAATCCCTAAACTCCCTACAGAACAAACCCTCCGGCCTCTTTAGTGCCTGCAAAACTTCTATTGGACACTGGGTGGTGTAAGGAGCTACCATGCACCTACAGATGCTTTTTGAAGCTGCACTTGGAGAGATGACCACCAGAGGGCACTTTTTCTCTCAGAGTCATGAGAATTTGTCGTTAGCGCCTGGCACAGCATTGTCTATAATTCTTGGGGATAGAAGGGAAAGTGATAAAAACTGGTCATAGCCAGATTGGGTGGCTTCCATGAAAGAGGAAATACCTCAACTCCCCTAATATCTAAGGCAAAAATCAGGGGCACTGCCACACAGGCCTCAAGCAACTTAAACATTCTTCCTTGACGGTTGAGGGAGGAGTTTGCTGGCCCTCAAAGCATCAGAAAGCCAAAAAAATCGTCCAAAATAGACACATCAAGGCTCTACCATGTAGAACCTTTGTGGGAAATCCCTTTGACTTACACAGGAGATGGTCTCATGGACACTGCGGGAACACTGTTTGAAGGCTAAACAGGCAACACAGGGGCGGAAGAGTACTCAGCCACAACCTCCTCTAGATTCCCCACCTCTTCCACTGCCAACCCAACCAACACTCTCAAGAAAATACTCCTTTCCCCAGCCCCACCCCCCACAAATATGCCTGCCTATTCTCAGGGCAGGGACAGGGAGAAGGAAAAGGAAGGGGCCACCCATCACTGAGATAAACTGAGACCATCTCCTTTTTTAGGTCTGAAAAAATAATCCGTTTAATTGAAAAACCTGGAGAATCCACTCCATGAGAAAACAGAAGAGACCAGACACCTCCCCCTACATTACTTCATAGCCACTTCGGATACTCCTCACCAGACAGCAGGAGAAGACAATTCCCAAGACCTGAAAGGAAAGATGGAAATGAGGGTGGAGAGGAGGCAGGGCAAGCTTCCCCAAACCCACCCAACAACCACCGTTCCCAGGCCAGTGCCTCCTGTTCCCCAGATGCCCTGGGCTGATTCCGAACCCCCAACCCACAGCATTCCTCACCTCCACAAAAGCAATGCCCAGGGCTGCTGCAGCCACCAGCAGAATTCTCTCCCTCAGCCATACGGCTATAGTCTCCACGCAGCCCTGAAGGGAAGAGGCAGGCATGAATACCAACAGAAACTTGTACCTCCCAGCCTCTGTCCCCAGCTCTGATCCCGTCAGCATCTCCTGCCTCCCGCAGCATTTTCCAAGTTTCTCTTACCTGGGTGTGGATCGTGGACTCCTTGAAATCGTTTCCGCAGCCCACCGTGATATTGATACAGCAAGAATCAGGGACCCTGTCCTTGGCCATACCGGAGATGCTCTCCCAATCTGTGTAGTTAGAAGCTCCACAGCACTTATTCTAGGAAGGGAGGGGGAGGGGAAGCTGCTAAAGCATCGAACGTCCATTTTAATCCAGAGACAAGAATCTTCTGTCCCTGCTGACCCTCTTCCCAGACATCCCACTCACTTCTTTCTGCAATTTGTCCAAAATGATGGCTGTTTGGTTGTCTGTAAGGTAATTCTGCATCTGCTGCTGGAAGCTCTTATTAAACTCTGACTTCACCTAAGAACAGAGAAGTGTGCTGTTGAGAACAGAATTCAGGCCCTAAATTCCCAGAGCAACCTGAGACGGGTTCCCCTTGCCCCCTGCTTACCTGGTCTCTAAACACATAGCCAGCAATGGCCACAGCCACCTCCACAAGCATGATAAGGGACAGGAAGATGGCAAACTGCAGAAAGACAGGACAGGAGCTGGGTTTGAAGTCTGGATTGACAGGACACACTCCTGGTGTTCTCCATCCACCCACCTCACCACAGAAGTGACTTCTGGCAGCCCTAAGAGCTCCCACACCCCACTCACTGTAATCATGAGACAGTAGTTCTCCTTGCAGGCCCCACAGCAGCCCACAAAGGCCACCAGGAAGAGGAAAGCACCCACTGCAATGATGACCACAGGCAACAGCGAACCAGCAGTAATCTCATGGGTGATGGTCTGCTTCAAGACAACCTGAAGTGCTACACCAATGGCGATCAATCCCACTGCACAGGCCTGAGGGGAAAGGCGAGGGTTAGGTCAGATCCTCAGTCCAGTAGCCCTCACACCAGACCCCCAGCCAGAAAACAGATTCTTACATCTCCAGGAAACACTGGCTAAAGAGAAGGTCTGCCTATCCTTGCCCACAGCGAAGGCCGGGACGTTATTTAAGACACACAGGGAGAAGAGAATCAGGAGGTGTCCTGCCCGCCTTTTAAACAGCTCTTCAGCCCAGGATGTGCATTACTTTCTATGGACTCCCAGCTGGAGTCTCTCCCAGAACTACCCCCTCACTCCAGTGACTCAGGTCCTAGGGCCAGCTAGGCCAGGGAGGGGGAAGAAGGGGTAAGAGTGGCCCCTTTCTGAACAAACAGTAGCTTCTTGAGGCAGGAGCAAATGAAGGAGGGCGGGCAGAGCCTTTCCTTCCCCCAAGTAAATGAGAGGGCTGAGGGAATGGAGATGAATCAACAGGGTCAAGAGTGGAAGCAGCCCCTTGGCGATACCATCAGACCGTTGGCAGGTTGCCCCACCACCCCATATCACAAATGGTTGGGTCACCAGACAGGAAGGGCCAGGAGGGGGTTGGTTTGAGGGTGCTCCGCATCGAAGGTGGCAATTCTCGGTCCAAACTTTCCTCAGAGGTCCCGGAAAGCCGGGGGGAGGGGCGGGGGGGGGAAGCGCGGACACATTCTGCCTTTGGCCCTTTCCCCGGGCTTTCCTTCCACATCTGGCCTCCAGCTGCCTTCATTTCTGGGTCCCTCACTCCTCACGGCTCCCGCTCCGAGACACCCCCGCACCCCGCCCGCGCGCCCCGTCGCCCTCCCCGCACTACTCACGCAGAAGGCCAGCAGAAGAACGTAGAGCAAAAACTTGACACACTTCATTCCTCCTTCCACCGCCATGGCTGCTGGGCCTGGGGCCGCGGAGAGCGCAAGGATTAGAGCAGGCCGAGGGTCCGCCGGATCCGCAGCTCCCCGCCGGCCTTCGCAGCCTTCCCTGCGCGGCCCCCATCGCGGCCCTCCCACCCAGAAACCCGCGGTCAGATCCACGTCTCCCTCCCCCCTCCCCGCGCGCCGGCCGGACTGGGGGGCGGGGAGGCGCACCGCGGAGCGGAGCCGCGGGGCCTCGGGATCCCGGGGCGCACGGAGGGCACGGCCGGATCCGGGTGGACCCCGGCGGGCCTCCGCACCGCGCGGGATCCCAACCCCTACGGGCGGCGACCCGGGACCCTCGCCAGCCCCCGGGCGCGAGCCTCCCCTCGGGTGTGGCGCGGGTGGCGCCACGCGAACTTCGAGGCAAAGTTGTCCCCACGGGCGCCCGGGGCCCGCGTCATCCCCGGCCTCACCTGCGCTCGCCGCCGCTTCTCGATGCTCTCCTGCCCCGGCTCCACCGCGGTCTCCGGTGCCCCCTGCCCGCGCCCCGCCTGCTGCACGGCCCCGCCCCGGCCGCCCCCCTCCCCCTCAGGGTGGCCGCCTCCCTCCCTCCCTCCCTCCCTCTCTCTCTCTCATGTGACGCGGGAACAGCTGCGGCAGCCTGAGTCACCCGGGCTAGCAGGGGAGGTGAGCCCCCCGCCTGGACAAGGCCACGTGGCCGCTGCCCCGAAGGCTCGAGCCAGGAGCCGGACCTCAGGGTTCCTGGAGCCCTCCGCAACCCAGCGCCATCTGGTTCTCTCTGGTTCGGGAGTAAGCGAGTTAGAGTCCATAGGACGCAGGGCGGCCCTGAGTGGCCCAAAGACAGAACTGAGGCAAAGTGTCAGAATGGTCTTCTGCAGACCTCAACCCACTGAGAGCCCACCACGCACCTCCCTCTCCGTCCTTGTTCAAGCCCCTGCCCCCATTCCCGAGCCCGCAGAAGGTGTGGGTGGCATTGGGTGAAGTCAGAATAAACACTTCCGGAAAACCCCTAGCTTCATGTCCTTGGAGTCTCCCCACATTCTAGACTAGGGATTTATGGCCCCAACTTCTCCATTTTCTAGAACTTCCGAGCTGAGAAAACCTGGAGGAAGCCCTAGTCTAGAACCGTTTCATACGTCGATTGTAACACGTCAGAGCATGGGCCCTCCTGGGCAAAGATTACCAAAGCCTTAGTTTCAGTGTTCCCGGATTAGCCTGTGGTTAGCGGGGATGTGAGAAAGGACGCTAAAGCTGACAAGGCAATAACATGGACTTTCTCATCTTACTCCACTTTTTTTTAATCAGAGATGACAAAACCAGGTAAAGGCAGTAGCTAGAAATACCTTCCTCCCTGCTGCCGCTGGTGGTTCACAGAAAGACCGGTTGTTAAAAAGCTCAAAGATAGGATCAGCCTTAACAGTCCTAGCCTGAACTTTGTCCTGCCTCGAGTTGCTTACTGAGTCTGAAGGGAAGGGAGTGTACACAAAGCACTTAGAACAGCCAGCCGGTGGCACACATCTGTAATACCAACACTTTCATATGTTTCCTGGTTGTTTGCTTATTTGTTGAGAAAAGGCTTTCTGTGAAGCTCTGGATGTTCTAGAACTCTCTGCCTGTAGAGCAGGATAGCCTCAAACTCAGAAACCTGCCTGCCTCAGCCTCCAGAAACTAAAGGCCATTACCACCACACCCAGCACAAGAAAAGCAAAGATTCAAAGCCACTCTGGACAGTTTAGTGAGACACCACATGCTCCAGGGCCTTTCCCTTTGGAATCAGGGTCTCATGTAGCTCAGGCTGGCCTGGAACTCCCTGTGTACTTGAGGATGGCCCTGAACTGATGATTGTACTGGCACACCGGTGTGCACAGCACATCTGGTTTATGTAGTTCTGGCATCAAACCCAGGATTTTGTGCCTACTAGGCAAGCACTCTACCAACTAAGCTGCATGCCCGGTGCAAGTGAGACTTTGGTTCAAAATGACAAATAGAAACACATGCAGCCCTGTGGTAGAGCCTCCGGCATGATCGAGGACCCAGGCTGTTCCCAGCCGACAAAGGAGTCTAGGTATGGGGCCTGTTGTTTCCAGCACTATGGAGGTAAAGGCTGGATGGCTGAAGATTACAGGCCATCCTGGGCTACATGGCAACACCTCGTCTCAACCCAAACAAAACAACAAAATCCGTGTTATACACCTGGAACTCTAGAACTTGGGAGATTGAAGGGGGGTCACTTAGTCTTTTCAAGTTCAAGGCCAGCCTGGGCTACAAAGTGAGACCCTATCTCAAATAAACAAATAAATAAATCTGAGGATGTAGTCTCAGTTGGTAAAGTGCTTGCTTAGTACACAGACAGCCCTGGTTTGTATTCTTAGCACCTCATAAACCAGGCATGGTTGTGAATGCTATAATTCCAAAACTCATTAGGGCCCAAGGACTCAAGATCATCCTTGGCTACCTGAGGAGTTTGAGGCCAGCCTAAAGAATGAGCCCTTGTCTCCAAATATGAGTAAATAATCAAATAATAAACCAGCACAGATAAATGAAGAATGCTGGCATGATAGCACATGTTTATTATTTCCATACTCCAACTAAAGCACATCAGTCATGACTTACAGGCCAGCCTGGGCTACATACAGGGACCCTGTCCCAAAAAGGAGGAGGAGGAAAAAGAAGAGGAGGAAGGGGAGGAAGAGAAGGAAAAGGAGAAGGAAGAGGGGGAGGAGGAAGAGGAGAAGGAAAGGGAGGAAGAGAAGAAGGAAGGGGAGGAAGAGAAGGAAGAGGGGAGGAGGAAGGGGAGAAGGAAGAGGAAGAAGGGGAGGAAGAGAAGGAAAAGAAGGAGAAGGAAGAGGGGAGGAGGAAGGGGAGGAGGAGGTAGGAAAGGAGAAAGAGGAGAAGGAAAAGAAAGAAGGAAGAGGAGGAGAAGATGAGGAAGAGAAGGAAGAGGAGGAAAAGAGAAGAAAGAGGAGGGAGAAAAGATAGAGGAGGGGGAGAAAGGGAAGGAAAAGAAGGAAAGGGAGGAGGAAGAGAAGGAGGAAGAGGAGAAGGAGGAAGAAGAGGAGGGGGAAAAGAAAGAAGGAGAAGAGGAAGAGAAGGAAAAGGAGGAGAAGAAGAGAAGGAAGAGAAGGAGATGGAAGAGGGGGAAGAAAAGGAAGAGGAGGAGAAGGAAGAAGAGAAGAAAGAGGAGGAGAAAGAAGAGAAGCAAGGGCTGGAGAGAGATATGGCTCAGTTGTTTAGAGCACTGGCTGCTCTTACAGAGGACCTGACTTCAATTCCCAGCAACCACATGGTGGCCTATAACCTCTATAACTCCAGTTCCAGTGGATGTGATGCCATCTTCTAGCCTTCTCAGGCATTAGACATACGTATAGTACATATAATATACACACACATATACATACATATATATGCAGGCAAAACACACACACATATCCTTAAAATCACATATCCTAGGGGCTGGAAAGATCACTCAGTAGATAAGAGCACTTGCACAAACATAAGGACCTGAATTCTAATCCAAGCACCCACATTAAAAAAAAAAAAAAAAAAAAAAATCAGATGCTGGAGAGGTGGCTCGGAGGTTAAGAGCACTGACTGCTCTTCCAGAGGTTCTGAGTTCAGCAACCACATGGTGGCTCACAACCATCTGTAATAGATTCCAATGCCCTATTCTGCTCACTGAAGACAGTGACAGTGTACTCACATATATAAAATAAAATAATTTTTAAAAAATCAGGTGTGTGGGTGGCAGGATATCTAGGGGTGTCTCTACCCACTAAGAGGAGAAGGGTTAGAGGGGGCAAGGATTGTGGGAGGGGGTGACCAGGAGAAGGCCAGTGAGCAGGATGTAAAACTATTAAGCAAAAATATAAAATAAAATAAAATTGTGGTGGGAGAACATTCTCACAGAGACAGGGGGAAGAACTGTGGAACTGTGGGAGTGGAGCGGGGAGGAGGGCAATAGCTGGATTGCAAAAAATAAAAGTAATTCAAATAAATAAATATTCCAAAATACAAAAAACAAAATAAATTAAATTAAATTTTTAAAAAATCAGATTTAACACTACAAGCATCCCAGCACTGTTAAGAGACAGGAGATCAACTGGGCCTCACTCACTGGTTATCAACCTACCTCCAAGTTCAGGCTCAAAGGGACAAGGTAGAAAATGATAAAGCAGGTCACCTAACGTCCTTCCCTAACCTCACACACATAGACAAACACCACACATCCAGAGAGAGGTAGCATGCATGAAAACGGACGGAACCGGAGGTCATTGTGGTCACAAAGGCAGACATCACATGTTTTCCCTCACATGTGGATTCTGGAACTCTGGAACAGCTTTTTAAAAGAACATGAAAGTAAATGGAGAATTATTGTTAGCAATGTAGGAGGGGAAAGAGAGCAGGGGATGAATAAGAAAATGAATAACAGGGTAAATATTCATGTATGGAAATGTCATGTGATACGTTATCCTCTGCCAACGAGATGAGCGGACTCAAGCCAAATTAAAGTATAAAGGCAGGTTTTATGGGGGCAGCTCTTGGGTGAGTTCACCAACCAAACAGGAGGGCGAGACAGATGATGGGAAGGAGAAGGAAGAGAAACAGAGAGAGACACAGAGAGAAACAGAGAAAGAGGGGAGAGGAGAGAAGGGGAGGGGAGGGGAAGGGAGGGGAGGAGGGGAGGGGAGGGGAGGGGAGGGGAGGAGAGGGGAGGGGAGGGGAGGGGAAGGAAGGGGAGGAGAGGAGAGGAGAGGAGAGGAGAGGGGAGTGTGGGGAGCCGAATGCGGACGCCATTACAAGATGGCGCTGGCTCCCTCACGGATTGAGGTAAACAACTCCATATATAATAATGCTCTTGTCAGCTAAGGCGCTGCACCCTGTTCATTCACAGTACATAACCTATCTCCGGCCAATCCCGAGGCCTCTGGTGTCAGCAGACTGGTGACAACCAATCATGGCAAGCCCGTATGCGCTTCTCCCTATATAAGCGGACAGCTAGGGTAGTTTGGGGCCCTCGCTTCCTGCTCTCCCCTTCAATCAAGAGGCTCTCACAATAAAGCGTGATTTGAGAAGAATCCTCTGGTGGTGGTCATCTTTCCTTGCTGGTCGAGGAGCGCGCCGCAAGGGAGGGGACAGGAGGGGAGGGGAGGGGAGGAGAGGAGAGGAGAGGAGAAGAGAGGAGAAGAGAAGAGAAGAGAGGAGAAGAGAGGAGAAGAGAAGAGAAGAAGAGAAGAGAAGGAAGAAGTGGAGCCAAAATGTCTGGATTGTATAGGGAAGAGCCACGGATGGGTGAGAGGAAGCCTAGCCCCTGGGTTGGAAAGTTTCAAACAGAGGATGAGGCATCCCAGCTGTGGCCCATAATCTATAACATAACCTATAACAGGTAAACAGGTAGGACTGGGAAATGGTGGGAGAATGTGGAGGCCAGGTCACTTTTGGAATATTAAATATGCACCTCGGCCACTTGTCCCTGGTCTGCAACCCAACATCATGATAAATCCAGGAAATGGTTGTGCACACTTTTTTTTTTCTTTCTTTCTTTCTTTCTTTCTTTCTTTTTTTTTTTTTTTTTGGTATGGAATAGAGTTTATTTAGAACATGGAAGGGGAATTGAGGAGGGAGTAGAGATGGAGAAAGACACAGCCGGAGGAGAGAAGAGGAGAGGACTGGAGAGAGGGATATGGGAAGAGAGGAAGAGTATCAGGTGCACACACTATTAATCCTAGCACTCAGGAGTCAGAGAGGCAGGTGGAGCTCTAAGTTCCAGGCCAGCCTGCTCTACAGAGTGAATTCCAAGTCAACAAGGGCTACACAGAGAGACCCTGTTTCCAAGGAAAAACAAACAAAATCATAGGTGTGCTCATGCCCACAATACACATTATTCGGTACCTCATCTGCTCCTTCCACACTCACTTCCAACACCATGCAAATCCTCTATAAAGATAAGGCAGCCATCTAAGCTGAGAAGCCGTTTCCTGAATTATGTTCCCCAGGCAGAACACACCAGGCACACTCCGGACCGGGCTCTCCCCTGTCATGGCAGGACATGGATGAGGAGTCAAGGTACCAAAGAAAAGAGGATTTGTGAGTTTTCTTATGGTGCTGTCACTAGATGCCAGGCCTGTGCTGAGCACCAGGCAGCAAGGAAAGGGAGTGTGATCTGTCCTCTGCCTGAATTCTATCCACACTATGGGACGGAAACTCCTGGAGAGCCTTGAGGGCTCTCAGGGCGGGAGTGGATTCCTTAGAGGCAGTATTCCCCCAGGAAGATTATAGCGTTCTTTAAAGGCACATACTGGAACGCAGAAGGGCGCCGTGCCTGCAATGTGTTTGGAATTCTTCAAAACAGTGAATGAAGCAGAAGGTGACTAGACACAGAATGATGAGTTCCAGAAGACGACATTGCTCCACGAGCAAAGGTGGCGGGGAGGAAGGCGCTGGAGTTTCTGAGAAGGGGACTCGATCCCTGAGAGTGGGCTCACGTTAAATGACACCTGGAAGATGTCAGAGGCATCCCCCAGGAAAGGAGATGGTTCACCTAACTTAGGAAGCTCAAGACTGGCGTTTGTCCAGGTGGCTACACTCAACCAGAAGTTAGAGGTATGGAAGTCAGGAGAGATGTACCAGGCACAAAACCTGGTACTCCATGCTACTCCGAAGGCCAAGGCAGGAGACTCACTGAGTCCAGTAGTTCAAAGCCAGCCTGGATAACTTATCAACCCTGATTCTTAAGAATTAATTAGTTAATTCAAGGAAGAAAAAAAACTGAGCCTCTGGGAGCCTTTATGTTTGAAAAACACATGGGTGTGGGCTGAGGAGATAGCTTGGCCTCCACACCCATTCACACGCAGCAAGGGAAAAAGAAACAGGTAGACGTAGCCAGTAAAGGGACTAACAGGAGAGGACATAGCAGAGCTGGGCCTCTGTACTGTGCTAAGGCAGTTCACTCGGGGTTAATCCTCCTGTGAGATCAATATTATCATCCCTGTTTTATTTATATCATGTGTGGAGGTCAGAGGACACCTGACCTCAGGAGTCTGTTATCTCCTTCTGCCATGTGGGTTCCAGGGATTGAAAGTCTTCAGATCTAAAGGTAATTGCCCTCACCTACTGGCCTCTCTCATCGATAAGGAAACTGGCTTGACTGTGTAGAGTAACATTCCCAGAGCCAGTTAGGACAGTCTTAGAATTTTTGTTTGTTTGCTTGCTTTTTTTTTTCTTAGATGAGGTCTCTCTATGTAGCTCTGGTTGTCCATGGAACTCACGATGTAGACCACACTAGCCTATAATACTCTGCCTCTCAAGTGCTGTGACCAAAGGTGAATGCCACACCCCAGTCATTCACGAGAGAGTATGGGAGCATCATCCAAGAAAGGAAACAGATACCCAAGGTAGGAAGCACAAGCTGGTCATGCTGTGGATACGCCCTACAAAGACTCGGAGATATGAAACCCATGCTTTTTCCCCATTCACTGGAGACCTGTAAACGAAAACAAGAAAGGAGAGGAGAAAAGGAAGCTTACAGACCAGCAAGAGTTCCAGTCCCTAAGTAGTGTGAAGAGATTGGTTCAGGTAGTGTAGTCTCCGGCACTGTGTCAGGAGCAAGAGAAGAAATGGACCTGACCAGCTAGGCAGACCTCGCTCGAAAATGAAGAGAGTTACCACCACCACCACCCAGGGGAATGCCAAAGGAAGAGAGGGCCAGGGCAAGCTGCAGAGGACGTCTAGTGGTGGCAGAGGCTGGGGAAACGGAAGAAAGCCAGAAAGACCCAGAGAATGAACCCATGTAAACTGGAGGGGAAGGTCAGACAGCCCACTCCTGAGTAAAACTCCCACAGAATACAGTGGTATTGCGATGGCATTGTGGCACGAAGGGCAAGAGGGAAAAGGAAGTATACTTACAGATGGAAAACTTCTGGTAGACTGGGGCTAAAGAGATGGTTCAGCAGTTAAGCTCACTGGCTGCTCTTAAATGAACACAGACTTGTTTCCCATAAGAAAGCACATGATCATCTATAATCCCAGTCCCAGAGGATCCAAGGCCTCTTCTGAACTCCCGGGGCCCTACACACACACACATACACACACACACACACACACACACACACACACACACAACACACCACACACACACAGGGTATAAATGCACACACTCAGGACATATCTATCTTCATAAAATAAATGTTTTTCTTAATCCTGGGGATCAGAGATGGCAATGGTTACAAAATATGAATTACTTCAAAGACACTTAACTACCTTAAAATTATTTAAAATGAGCCAAACAGACAGCTCAGAAGGTAAGAGCCTTGATACATGGGCCTGGCGACTTGAATTCCAGCACAAAAAAGTGAAGTTTAAAAAGCCGTTCTTGCCAAGCAGTATGGCACACACCTTTCGTCCCAGTACTCAGGAGGCTGAAGCGAGCAGATCTCCAAGAGTTCGAGGCCAGCCCGGGCTACAGAGTGAGTTTCAGAACAGCCAAGGCTATGCAGAGAAACCCTGTCTAGAGAAAACAAAGTCATTCTCTGAGGCAAACACCCATAATTCCAACACTCCTATGGTAAGATAGAAGGTGGAGACAGAACTGGTCACAACCTCACAGGCCAGCGGATCTATGACTCACAGCAGAAACAGGAGAAACACTGCCTTGACTAGCTTGGTGGCACTCATCTCTAATCCCAGCAGAGGCAGGTATATGTCTGTGAGTTCAAGTCCAGCCTGGTCTACAGAAAGAGTTCCAGGGCAGCCAGAGCTCTTAAACAGACAAACGCTGTCTCAAATATAAATAAATAGATAAGTAAATAAATAAAGGTAAATTTTATTTTCTATGTACTTTACCACAATAGCACCGATCACAGGAATCACCCTACAACCTAAAAAGTCAGCATCTCAAGGCAGAGAGGGTCCTCTGAGTGAGGATGGGGGTCTGACCTCAGATTTGTCCCTTCAGAGTATGTCATAGCCTTCAGAGCCCCCCCCCCCCCCCGCAACAGCTTCAAGAACTTGTCATCCAGATAGAGCTCTGAGCTACTGCACTTGGCCAAGGCTGCTGCACTCTGGGTGCCTGGCACTGGGCAATAGAAGACCAACGTGGAAGGAACCCTATTCCTTCACATGAAGGGAAACCAAGCTCCCCTGCAGCTCTGCTCTGCTTCCTTCCAGGACTGGAAACACAGCACAGAAAGCAAAGGTAAGAGGGAGGGTGGAGAACAGGAAGCTTGGTGGGAGGAAACAATTAGCAAGCGCACATCAGTGCTGCCACTGCAGAGGGCAGGAAGAATGACAGACTCAGGCTCTTCATTCATACCCAATCCTATGTTGAGCTTTGGATCTCGAAGCCCCACCCTTGAACAATAAGAGGGTTGCCCCCAGACTACAGGCTTAGATCAAAACCATGCTGGGGAAAGAGGTTTCCTGCCTGCAGGACTTGCAGACCACTCCCAGCAAAGCTCCCCAGGTGGTCTGACACAGACCTGGTCTTGCACCAGTGCTAAGGCTCATCTCTGAGAGGAACATACACCCACACGGGGAGCATCCCTCTCCTCTGCTTGTTGGTAGAGTTGGGAGACACAGAGGGGAGCTTCCTGTCACTGAGAGAGCCAACTGTGACTGGCCCCACTGGTACACTAGCAAGTCTAGATGGCCGTCTTACCAAACAGGATACATTGCCCAAGCCCCATTGCCCTCACTGTGACAAAACAGAGGATTGGAGAGGTAAAGCTAGTCATCCAGAGTAATCCAGTAGGTAAAAGTAAGTTTCATATCTGTCCCCAGCAAGATGCTCCCCAAGGTAGACACAAGTGTGAGAATGTGTTCTGTCAACTGGTAAGTGGTATAACCTTGGCAAAACTCTTGCTCAAGCAGGAGAACAGTTTCCCTTCTCCCCTCACAGCCCTGAGGGTCTCGAAAGAAATGCACAGGACTGACTGGCTTTGCTCCCCTGAGATGCTAAGGCTTAGGACTTCGGTGCAGTTCCCCAGAAAAGTGCTTATCCAGCATGCATGAGGCCCAATGTTCAATCTCCAGCACTAATAACAAAGTTAGGGGGCAGGGATGAGGCTCAGATACCAAAGGGCTTGCCAGTCGTGCATGAAGGCCTAGGTTCAACCCAATGGCCCTGCATAAACTGGGCATGGTGGCACATGGCTGTAATCCCAGAATTAGGACGTGGAGGCAAGATCAGAATGTAGTGGTCATCATAAACCACAAAGTCTGAGACCAGTCTGGGCTACTTGAGACTGTCTCAAAAATAAAATAAAGGCTTTATCATATTATTGGGGTGTGTGCATGTGTATTTATGTGCATATGTGTGTGTGCATGTGTATGTGTGTTTTCATATGTGTGTGCGTGTGTGTGTGTGTGTGTGTGTGTGTGTGTGTGTGTGCATGCTTACAGGCCCAGCAGGAGAGAGTTCAACCATCAAGAGCACTTGCTGCTCTTCTAGAGGACCAAGGTTCTGTTCCCAGAATCTACATGGTGGTTCACAACTCTACCTATAATTCTAAGGGATCTGGTTTCCTCTTGTGCCTCTCAGGACACAAGGCACGCATGCATTCAGGAAAAATACTTATAAACACAGCATGTAAACAAATAAATCATTTTCTTTAAGTAAAGAGGGTTGCAGCCTGCAGACACAGACAAAATTACAATGTGGTGATGTCTGTGATGAAGAGAGGGTCTGGATCCTGGGGGCTGCCTAGCACAGGGCGGTGGGTGCAACAGAATATCAAAGTTCCTAAGATGCGGGCTGGAGAGATGGCTCAGTGGTTAAGAGCACTGGCTGCTCTTCCAGAGGTCCTGAGTTTACTTCCCAGCAACCACATGGTGGCTCACAACCATCTGTGATGAGATCTGATGCCCTCTTCTGGTGTGTCTGAAGACAGTTACAGGACATTCATACATAAAATAAATAAATCTTTTTTTAAAAGTACCTAAGATGTGCTAGCCATGATGGCACATACCTTTAATCCCAGTACTCATGAAATAATTATAAAGAGATGTCTATCTTCCTACCAAGTCTTAGGCCAGCAAGGGCTGCAGAGTGAGATCCTGTTTCAAAAACAAACAACTCTAAGGTGGATGCCAAAGAGCAAGGGCTTTATAGGAGGCTGAACTCAAACTGGTCAGGTTCCTTGCATAGGAGTCGTATTGCAGTGAGACAGCCAACAATGAGAAGTATCAAGGTGAGAATGGGCAGGAAATACCCTACACACACACACACACACACACACACACACACACACACACACACTTTGATCTGTACAGCCATGTGCTCTCCTGACTTCTCTCTGAGACTGGATTTTCTTGGAATTTTGCCTCCAGCTTCCCTCCTCTAACAGCTCGGATCATGCTTTGTCATGCTAGCAGCTCAGATCACACTCTGTCAGCCCGTCTGCCAGCATTTTGATCTCCCGGAACAGTTAACACTGAGCTCAGACCCCCTCCTTTTCCAGGAATATGGCGTCTCCCGATGGAAGGCCCCATTTGGAAGGCCCTGAACTTAGAATTTCAAGGCTCTGGAAAGGAAACAGCATGTTTTAAAAAGCACAGCAAAGGTGGGGAGGCCTGGACAACGTAAGGGTAAAAAGGAAAGGGTAGAGTTGGAGGGCTGGCATTCCTTAAGAAGATTAGGGGAAACTGATTGGAAAATCAGAGAAGGTTCTTCTTGTGGGGGCGGGGGCGGGGGGAGGGCTGGCAGCAAAGGAAGTCGTCTTGATCCATAATGATTCTTAGTCTCCAAATTGTTCTATACTCCGTGACCACCACTAGAGCCCCAAACACAAATCCTTTAGATTGCTTCTCCCAGCCCCCAGCTTCTCATAGAGAAACTAAAGAAGCTAGAGGGGCTGCCAAGGGACTCAGGCAAAATAAGTATAGGGTTTGGAGAAATGATACGGGAAGGGGCAATAATTACACAATAAGGTCCTCTTGGGGACTGCGGGATTTGTGGGCAGAGGCCTTGGAAGGGTCCACTCCTCCAGCACACCACCCTGGCCCGGAAAAGCCGCTCCACACCCCTAGAGAGACACACACTAGAAGAAGAGAGTAGGGAGGTGCGTCTCCATGAAGGCCCCCTCCCTCCTACTACAGTTCAACCATCCCGTCCCTTCTATTCCACTCCAAGGAAGCCCCCAAGTACGGAGGGATCAAGCCATTAACCCCAGAAATAAGGCCTTTGGGGGCAAAGGGGGGGGGGATAAGATTAGGGAATCCTGTGTGCCATACCACTGTGACCTGATCTCGCCTAATCTTAGAAGCTAAACGGGGTCCAGCTTGGGAGGCACTTGGACGGGAAGATCGGGGGAATTCTCTCAATGACAAGAAAAGTAGCTTTTCCCAAGAGCTCAGCTCTGATGTACGAGGCAGGGAGAGGTGCCACAGGACAGGGAAGCTTTATATTCCTCATTCCCCACCCCACCCCACACCCGTAGCAGCACCCCAGCTTTGGCCTCGAACACTGGCGACACACTTCCCAGAAGTCCTTGCTTCTAAAGCTGTTAACAGACCGTGTAACCGAGGCCAGCTCCCTTCCCTTAGTACTTGCTTCCTTCTCACCCGCAGCTCACAACCTTCAAATCTAAATACCAACCCCAAGACCCTACCCAACATTTGCTATGAACCAGCCAGGACCTGGAAGGAGGAGGATATGGAGGTTGCTCGGGTAACCTAGGAGAGGGGCACCCCTAGCTGGAAGGCAGTTACCAGGGAGACCAGGACAGTGGGCTGGGATCCAAGCCAGGGTTGGCACACACCAGGATAAGCAAAGGGTGGGTGAGTGGGCTGTTTGGTTGGCTGGTGACAGGGTCTCTCTAGGTAGCCCGGGCTGACCTCGACTTACAGCAGTGATCCTGCCTCAGTTCGTTCACTTTACAGACATGCGCTACCACCCCAGCAAGCAAAAGTCTTAATGTTCTGCTCTTTTTCAAATTCTTTCCTATAAAGCAACTGTCGCCCCCTTCTCACGACTAGGTCTGGGGCAGGGAGTGCGGAAGCTCTGAAAAGAAAGCCAGGGCTTTCGGCATCTTAGAGGAATTATAAGGGACCAAGCCTGAGAGAAGTCAAGGAAAGAAGTGACTCTAGGAGGAGGTGGAGAAGAGACAAAACTTAACTCTATTTCGAAACTTTGGCTGAAGATTTTGTTCACCAGTACAGCGTTTGCCTACCGTTCTCAGGGTTCCAGGTTGGAGAAAGGTACTGACTTGAAGAGTCCAAAATATCAAAGCCACTGGTCCGATGTTTCATATTATTCCACCAGAGGGCAGTATTGTCCACTTAATGAATTACTTGTCCTTGCGCTAAAGCCAAGGAGTGGAAATCTGTCGAGTAAATTGTTGCCCGCTTTCCTGATATTTGGCCCAGAACAATCCCTTGTGGACAAAAATACACAGTTTTCTTCACCCCCACCTAGCTCTGGCCAGGTTCCCTCCGAAGGTTCATTGGACCTTCAGTTAACACAGCAGCTAAGAAATACATTCGTGAAAAGGGTCCTGCTGTGTTTCATGTCAGTGTGAGGGTCGCAAGCACAGTAAGAGGCGATGGAGACTGATAACTATTAGAGTGGTGTGTCAGACATTTAATCCCCATGCTTCAAAAATAGCTGTGGTTTTCCCATTTTACAAAGGACTCTAAGGTGCAGGGGGCTTTAATAACCTGGGCTAGCACGATGGCTCAGCAGATAACTTGCCATCAAGCCTGAAGACCTGAGTTTGATCCTGGGAGATCCAGCACATGGTGGAAAGAGAAAAGTTACTCCATAAAATTATTCTGATTCCTTATGAGCGCTCTCTCTCTCTCTCTCTCTCTCTCTCTCTCTCTCTCTCTCTCTCTCTCACACACACACACACACACACACACAGGCATCCTAGATCTATTAGAGAAACTACAGTAAGAAAGGAGGCTCCTGAATGATTTATCTAAAAATCTCATCAACTCCGAGACCTGGTGAAAGTACAGATTTGGCCAAGAGATTTGGAGAATCACAGGCCGAGCACGGGCACCACACTGAGCTCTGGAACTCCAGCTCCAGCTGAGAAGTTGTTCTCAGGGGAATACTTGGATGATAAAACGACTAGAATGTACACCCGGGTGTGTCGTCTGAGTGACTGCCATGCATCAAGTGGAACCTGTGGGATACGGCACATCTGAGCTGAGAGGACTTCCGTACTTGACCTCGGATGCCTGAGGAGCCTCAGGTCCCCTGGACTGAAGCATTAGCTGGTATTGTTCGCCTCTCACTTGTCTTTGACCTTCCACTAGATACATGTTTGAGAAGGAAGTAAAAGGAGCAGAAAGGAGCAGCACCATTTCTGCTCTCAAGGTGTTTGTATTTTCAGTCACCCTGGCTAGGTTGGAACTGTTTATGTAGACCAGGCTAGCCTCTGCCTCGTGGATTAAAGGCATGCTCCACTATGCTTGGCTTGTTTGCAGTCTTTTGTTTGTTTTTGCTGGTTTGTTTCCTGAAGAAACTTATTTCAGAGTAATATGTTTGAAAATCGGAATGCAGCAGAACATGTAGCAAGAGCCATGGGGCTCTGAGGGATCAGAAAGGGACAAAAAGAGGGTCCTGAGGGAAAGCCCTCGGAAATCCTCACAGCTGGTTGAAGGTAGAAATTATGATCTCCATGTATAGATAAAGAAACTTGATGGCTTCATGGAAGAGCCCTTAGTTCTATCTCACCCCCACTCCCAATTCAAGGTACAGGGACAAGGAATGGAAACAGAGTGGGAGAGACAAACTTGGTAAGACGCTGAGACCAGGTTGTGCTCCGTTACGTCCCTGTTGTAAATGGGCATAGATCGTGTTCAGAGCCTCTAACCCACACTGCTGCTCCCTCACAGCTGACCCCATGGTCACCCTTATTCCACTCCAGCTCCCAACCCAAGTCTGCTCTTGTGTTTGTGCCTAACTAACTTTAATGTATCTTTTAAATTAGGTTTTAATTCCAGAGAGGAAACAAACAAACAAACAAACAAAAACCTTCTACTTGGTCCAAGTATCCTATGAAGTTTATACACTTTACATTCATCTACTTCTTTCTTTATTTTATGTATGTACACTGTCCTTGTCTTCAGACACACCAGAAAAGGGGATCAGATCTCATCACAGATGGTTGTGAGCCACCATCTGGTTGCTGAGAATTGAACTCAAGACCTCTGGAAAGAGCAGCCAGTGCTCTTAACCACTGAGCCACCTCTGTAGCCCCATCTAATTTTTTTTTTTTTTTTTTTTTTTTTGAGACAGGGCTTTCCTACTGAAGTTTATACATTTTGTGTGAACATTGTGTGAGACACCAGAGGAGCCAGTCTCAACCCCCTAACATTTTCAGTTTGCCAAGGGATCTCCAGAGGCATGGGTCAAGCAAGGCATGTCTATACAAAGAGCTCTCTGGAGGCTGAGGCAAGAGGAAAACTGAGTTTGAGGCCAGGCTGGGATGCATCCGAGACCCCATCTCAAAGGACGATAAGGAAAAAGAAGTGTAAAGGGTTTAGGGGAAGTGGAAAGGGAGAAAAAGAGAAAGGAAGGCCTGGGAAGAGGTGACCAGCATTAGTGGCGGAGCACCTATAAGCCGTCATCCTTGTATACCTGCTGTCTGGCTGTGCTTGGGAATCACACCTGAAGACTAAGGCTGGCCCCATTCCTGAGTTGCTCCCCTTGAGGCTTCCAATCTCCACATCAGACATCTGAGCACCGGTCCTGCTCCTACCCTATGCCTAAAACTTCACACTCTCTCCCAGACCTGTAGGACCTTACAAACACAAAGGCATAGCTAGGACCCCAGGAGAGAGGGTCCAGGCTCCTCACTAACCAAGTACCACTTTCAAGCCCTACCTCATCTGGCTCTTCCCCTCGCGGCCCCCACCCTCCCCAGCCCGATCTCCATCACTCTCTTTGTCCTATTAAACCTCGATTTCAAGCTCACAGTCCTCCTAGCTAGTTTTTCCTGGTCTCAGCACTTGTCATCAACTTCTCAGCTTGTACCTGGCCTCTTCCTCTCCTGACCGCCTTGATCTCTGTGGTAAGTCAGCCTGCTGTTCTCATTTTAAGGCTTCTTTAAACAACCTGGGCTACCCTCTGGTAGCTGAGGTTATCTTCACATCTCCACCTCTTCCCCCTTGGGTGTCTCTTTGCGCTCTAACCAAGGTGGGGTGATTTGTCTCTGTTACTCCCTACCCTGATTCTTTCTCTGCACCTGCTTCTTCAGGGGCTCCCTCCAAGGTATCCTGCCTCTGCCTCTCCTTCTCACTCATCCATCCTCTTGCCCACTTCTGCTCTCTCCTGTTCGGTCCTGTAGAATCGGTTAGCTGTCCCTCTTCGCGTTCTACCTTTGTCTTTGACTCTGTCCATTCTAACTGTCCCACTAGTTTTTCTGCTCGTTTTCGCTCTTGCTCTCTAGCTAAGTCTCTCCCTTCTGTGACTTCTTTCCTCTCTTTTGTCTCCCCCTCTTCCCTTCCTATCTGGGTATCTTTGGATCTGCCTCTTTCCCCCACCCCCAACCCCTACCCATCGCTCTGTCTGTCCCCGATCTCTCTGACTCGGTCCCTCCCGGCCTCCCCCTCCTCCTCATCTCTCTCGGTCTCTTCATCTTTCTATGGGCCCGTGCTC